>NC_064642.1:796294673-796597703 GCF_023864345.2 Schistocerca serialis cubense | reverse complement strand
CGAGCGCCACTACTGCCAGCTAAATAAAAGATTCAAACTACTGAAGGCACTAACTACTGATAGGGATAGTTAGCAAATGAAAGATATTAATAGAGAACAAACAATGTATTTACCTTGATATCATCATATATAAATATAGCAGTTCATGACAAATTTCAAAACTCCGCCATCTCTCTCCCCACATCCACCACTGCTGGCGGCTCACCTCCAACTGCGCAACGCTACGCGCTGTTCACAGCCAGCTGCCTAACACTACAATGGCGAGTATTACAACAATGCAAAGCAGCCACAGATTGCACACAGCACAGCCAGTGATTCTCCCACAGAGCGCTATGTAACGTTGCCAATAAGAAAACATAAACAGCCTACTTACAAAGTTACCAGTTTACATGCTGTCCCTGTGCTCGCTCACTGTCAGATGTTATGTTATTGATGACTGAATCTGTCAGTGACTTACGTAACTTTGTTGAGACATATTAATTTACTAATCTATACTGCAGGCCATACAAGATCAAAATCTGAGTCTATGTTACTAATGTGGCTTGCTCATTAGTTTCATACAGTTTTACGAAATGTTATCTGGTTAGCAACTCATAACAGAACAAGACATTTAACTATCGAAAACTCAAGCTGCCACAATTCCCAATGAAATGAATATCGTACGTGTAGAAACATTTCTCTTGCGCGTAATGGGGGCCATATGAACATTAGTTGATTGCCGTAGTATTTTGGCCTCCTGCCCTGAAGTTTCCACCAGAGCCAGAGCTACAGAAACCTCTGTAAAGCCTTTGGAGTAGCTCAAACTGTCTTCTAGTATGTTCTGCTGATCGTTCTATATGATACAAAGCGGATAAAAAGTCTAAGCCACAGGATCAGTGTAATCGAACCGTCTACCTCATCTATCAGATTTTTGACTCGGATGGTACCTCAGTAAATACGAGACGTCCAGAGAGTTAGTACGTATAATGCCGAAGGCCTCGCTTACAGCAGCAAGTGAATCACACTGATGCTGGCAGTCGAGCAGCTACGTAAGCGGATGTACTGCGCCGGGCACATACCGAGGGCTCTTAGTTTAATGCTCGTATGTATTCCACAGGGGCGCGGGCACCTGCTTGAATAAACCCGAATGATCATTTGTTGCGCCGCATCCGCCTTCACGTATTCCCTGCTCCTAATTTTTCTTGCGGTCGTGATTCCTTCCTGCTGGTATTTTGACAGACAAACGGCGCTGGGAGCGGCCACTGAATACAAATGGGGTTGTTTCGTGGCTGCGGCTAACCACTTCACACAGCGCAGATAAGTCACCGGTGCGACGAACTCTTGCCAACTCTTTGCTGCATTCTCGAAAAACTGTGCGACACACAGAATGAACGGCTTCCGCTTTGCGCTTCACTGCTGTCCGCCATCCAAGGCTAGCGCAAAGTATTTCTCACCACCGTAACGTATTGTTGTCTCCTTGAAGTACCGACACACAGTCTCTGTAACTGTGACCAACGCCCTCTAGTGCCTGCACCTCTATTGGAAATAAGTTAGTAGCGATTTCCAGTGCTGTATCCTCCAATTACTGTCCACCAGCACTGGACAATTCTCTGAGCGACAATGAAATGAAAGTCGCAATTGGTCAATAGAGCATTTTCTTTCAATGAAGAGCCCAATGACTGTTTTAAATCAGTACTGAAAAGCTATAAATAATTTACAATGTTGTGTTCTTTACCGAAAATAGTAGAGTACTATTGACATGTACTTGTCCTAGATCAGTAGGTGACGATTATTCGACATATTAATAAACGGTGGTTCTTATTTTCGTGCTAATTAAGATTATCAGCATCTAGTTTCTCTTATACAGTTCACACGGCTTCACTCATAGTTCCTGAATGTACATGGATGACAACATTTAACTCCGAGCACTGTCAGTCCCAAAAAAGACGGAGTTTAATTCACAATTTATCGCCCGCATCTCGTGGTCGTGCGGTAGCGTTCTCGCTTCCCACGCCCGGGTTCCCGGGTTCGATTCCCGGCGGGGTCAGGGATTTTCTCTGCCTCGTGATGGCTGGGTGTTGTGTGATGTCCTTAGGTTAGTTAGGATTAAGTAGTTCTAGGGGACTGATGACCTAAGCTGTTAAGTCTCATAGTGCTCAGAGCCATTTGAACAATTTATCACATTCTCCGAAAATTTAAAGTTTTTAATCAATTAATTGACGCTTGCAACGTGACATTCTCTTCTATTATTACTTTTTCGCAACTGTAGTTGTCGATACCAGTGTTGTTTTTCGATTTTTGGACAGGTCAATATTATCTCAGTTGCTTTTCTGAAAACTTTCATATAATTTTATACACAGTATGTTATATTTCTAGCTAAAATTTATGAAAAGAAATTACTTTATGTTCAATATTACAATCGATAAGTCTCCGTATGTACTCTGAATGTACAGTTAAAAATATTTTTCTTAGAAACATTTGAAATTACGAATTATTTGGCACACTTCAAATTTCTATTATTAAATAGTCAATCTAGTTTATTTTTTGATTCATTTATGAAATAATAATCGAAACTGACAGAAATTCATTTGTCAAGAAAACTTGTAAACCCTCTGAAATATTGTTATTTCAGCTGAGTGAGGTAGTAGTAAGCATGCCTCTGATGTGATCGGACGTTCCCTTCCTTTTTTTTGGGGGGGGGGGGGCGAACAATGTAATTGCGGCTTTGGTAATGTGAATATTCAAAAGACTGTATGACACAATAAAATGTGACAAGATATATTAACGTAACAACAAAAATTCTGCAACAACAGTCTTCAAATTTATTTAGATGAATTCAACCACGAGGACCTAAAATGTGAGAATTTCAGATCAAGTATCATGCCCCTAGACACGCCGACTCTTCTCAAATTTTTCGTAAAAGACTTTGCTTATTGTGGACAATAACTGGAATTAAGGAGGAGGGGGAGATTACACGCCGTGGTGTAGGATACTAATTGAACTCCCTTTGTAGTTCTCAGTGTATTCTTAATTACATTCATTTATCAGCTGAAAGTACTAAATGCATCACAGACAAACAAAGTGACACACTTTATATGTTCCGGCGGTTTCGTTAAGTAATCAGAGCTGTTACAGCTTAGGGCTGAAGCTGCAATAGCAGATATTGTAGCAATTAAATGTTAAAGTCCAGAAAAGCACTAACTGCTAAAACATTGGGAAAACATTATTGCAGAAGATGCCTGCCCAATGCAGAAACCTGGAACTGATTCCAAGTTATGCCGATGTTTTATGTATGCAAACTGTTCTCGTATAATTAGCACAAGTTTAGGTAGCAGGTTCGTTTCACCAGTAGGACTGCATAATGTGAACGTATCACTCTATTTTATACGCCAATTACAAATTAGTTCTACACATATAATAGACTGCAATTCCATAGTGCATTCGAGATTGACGAGAACGAAAAATGAATATCATCGGCTGACACAGATAAACAAGGGACTGCCCACTTCTATATCTTTCAATAGTTATGGATAAAACAGCTCAAGTAAATCGTTCCATTAAATGGGAGAATCAACGCCTTCTTTATTGGTCGTCATCATAGGACATTATTGACTACAAGTTGTAACGCCGGAAATGCATATCCTTCTATTTCCATCTATTGTACTATAGATTTTTCCTTATTTTGATACCCGAAGATATGACATGTCTGTGTCTTTATATATTGTAATTGTTTTACTATTTGTATATATTTATGCCTTTATGTCGATTTATAATTGGTTTGTTTTGTGAATATTATTTGTATTTATACGCTGAGTCTGGCTGGGGTGGTGCAGTGGAGCATGTGTTTGTGTGAAGCTCCCGGGAGTTGCCGCGCTTTCAGGGTTTGGCAGCATGTTTCATCCAGCTTCTGCAACAGCGACGGCCGACAATGAGTGACTGCCGCCACCTCCTCGATCGACGGCTTCAAACCTTCAATCAACCAACAAGGAAGACTGGAAGCATGTAAAGTTTTAGAACTGTATGGCAGACCTCAGCTTTTCAAACTTTTAAAATTGTTGCATCACAAAATTACAGCAACTTACCATGAACGTTTGTTGCTCATTGTCCCAATTGCATTACCAAGCAGGGTTCCTTCCTTTTCCGGAATGAACCCGAGTGTCGTTGAAATTCAAACGCCAGCATCATTCGATCTCACTGCTTTAATTTCAAAGTTCAGTCAAGGTATTCATAGCTGGCTATAATATTTAGATTAGACGAGCACAAATTAAGAGTGCGAGTTTTGTTACCGTATTTTAGCTTACCTGTGACTGCAGCTCAGCTTGGTACGTGCTAAATTTTACTATTGTTAATTGTTCAGAATCATTTAATTCAAGTTCAAAGTTAAATCTCTTATTTCTAAATTGCGTAGATTCAAGTAGCTTTTGAAATGATTGTTGAAGTAGTCCAAGACTAACCGTATTTTACTGAATTTCGATGTGCTTCAGAAAGAAACCTCACTATTAACTTCAGTCACTAAATTAACTTTCGATTTTCCGGTTTTATTAATTCTTTTGCTAAATTAAGTCATTGTGTAGCGAAATTTATTACTTCTGACAAACTTTCAGTTTTCACACTACACGCGTCAACCTTCAGTTGACACGCTTCTAGTGCTAATTATATGTGTAATAACCTTCCTTTTTTCTGTTACTGTAGTAATTGTCCTTAGGACTGGCGACCGTAATTTCCCCCAAATCTCAAATACCTAATTACCGCTAGTTAATTGTTAACGTAACGGCCGCACTTTTACTTTCTTTATTAACTTTACCCCTTTTCAAAATTAATTTCCACCAGTTTCATTTGCATTTTTCCTTTCATTTAGATGTAACCCTTTCCTCCCTCTTTACCGACAAATTGACTTCGGTGACGATTGCTTTTCCCAAATTTCCATTAGGTACACGTGGTTTAATTTTTCACTGTCATTAAGGTCGATAAGCGAGGGGGAGGTTGCAAAGTACATTTCTCTCTATTCAGCATCTTACGGACTATTTCAGTCTTTTTCCACGTGAGGCTATATTGGTACATATCTTTAAAGTGATACACATTTCAGTTTAGTGAATGATTTTTCTCCACTGCTGTACATTACGTTAGTAACTTCATGAAGGGAAAATGCGACATATGGCCAACTCACATGAATTGTAGTAGATGCCTGGGTACGAGGATAATAAGCATTTCAGTTGGCAAGAGTAACGTCATTTACAGGTTGCCTAGGAGGGATGAGTCTGCAGTAGGTTTCACACTCAGAAACACATTTCATTGTTAGTTATTCGTGACAAGATTGTGTTAGCCTCGTGTACGTAGAAGAAACATCTACCGGCACGGGTCGGGATCCGGCAGCGGTAGGATTGCGGCCCAACGAGACTGCAGCTGCTCGTTCCATCACACTGCTTCTTGTGCTGGTCGGGATATGAGATCGATGAGTTGAGGCGGGGTCTTACACAACATCATGAAGTACAGGAGATGGATAAGCATATAGAAACACCGCAGACACCAACACTTTAACATGTAGGAAACCCGCTGGCATTAAAATAAACTTTCAGTCGTCTCGGAATAGATAAATACGTGTCCTGCATGGTTTTCAAGGAAATGTTCCACAGTCGTGCCTGCAAGATAATGGTAAACTCAAGTAAAGATGATGGAGGTCGACAGCGATCACGCACCCTTCTCTCCGAAGTATTCCGGAAAGTCTCATTAACATTGAGATCTGGTGACTGTGGTGTCTAGCTGAGTTGCAAAAATTCATATTCGTGTTTAGAAAACCAGTTCTGGATGATGTTAGCAGTGTGAACAGGGATACTATCGCCATGGAACGCAGTAAGACCATTGGCGAACGACCATTATATCATCGGATGGACCTGAGAAGCCAAAATCGTCCTTAGTCCTTCACAGTAGACCATAGGGCCTGTGGAAACCACGGTACGGCTACCCAAATGGTCACCGAAGCCTCTCTATGTCTCACTCTTTGGACGTAAACTCGGCCAGTAGTTGGAAACAGGTTGAAACATGACTCATCTGACCAAATGACTTTCTTCCATTGCTTCAGAGCTCACGATTTATGGTCTCGGCACCACGTTCTCCTGTTACGCACATTTGCATCACTGAAGGGTGATTTTGGAATTCCAGTTCGCCTGCAGTTCTCTGATTTTGTTGCTGCATTAGTGTTCTTTTGGCACTGACAGTGTTCACGATTGCCACGTTCAGTTCTGCAGTGTCTTTTACAGTCGTTGTCCAATTATTTCCCGTCACATTCCTCTTCAATGAGCGTCTGTCACGATCAGTCAGTACACACTTTCTTCACGTATTGACTTAAGGGGTGGTACGTTTCCTCTTTCTCTGTATGTGGTATAAGTCTTTGATACGGTTTCTCTTGAAACACTAACCGCTTCGACTATCTTGGTAGCCGGCCGAAGTGGCCGTGCGGTTAAAGGCGCTGCAGTCTGGAACCGCGAGACCGCTACGGTCGCAGGTTCGAATCCTGCCTCGGGCATGGATGTTTGTGATGTCCTTAGGTTAGTTAGGTTTAACTAGTTCTAAGTTCTAGGGGACTAATGACCTCAGCAGTTGAGTCCCATAGTGCTCAGAGCCATTTGAACCATTTGAACTATCTTGGTAACGGAAGCACCCACCGTATTAGCACCGACGTTTTTCCCACGTTCGAATTCACTAACAAGCACACAGAACACTGTATTGACCACGACTGACGCTTGAAAACTATCGAGGACGTTGCACAGTTGCTCGTGGGCAATACAGTGGCGCAACCTGCAGGATCGCTCAACATATGCAGTTATGTTCAGGTAAGCTTTTTTCGCCGTGTTTCCATATTTTTCTCCAGCTCCTGTACCTCAAAGGCACCACGCCGCTAGCGCCAGAGAGGACAGACCCACTGTTCACTCGGCCGTGCACGAGTGTATGACTACGTTACATACCTTCAGACGGGAAAGGGATTTATTAACAGCAATACAAGTATCTACAGGGACAACTGTCTATATTTGTCTTGTTACCTAAACTATAGAACAAGTCACAGATGTTGTAGTTATCTTGTCCTATAGCACATGCCGATTCACAATATATTTTTAGTCACAACGCCGTAAGGCTGTTACTTGTTTGCAGTTTTCTACGGAGTATAAAACTCATATTAAATAAGAAGTGGCAGAGGTACTAAATTGACAAGGATGGTTGCTTTTATGAAGAGAAAATGAAGAAGACAGGAAAGGCACAAGATGACAAGTGTCACGCCAACACTACTCTCCAAGTACACAGAGTTAGGAGGAACGTCTAAACCTGTGTACTTCTATGGTTTGTACTGTGTACTTGATAAACTGTTTTAACGCTTCGTGTAGAGTAGCTACAGCACCTCCGAAATACTGGAGTCTGTTTCGCGCAGCTGAGACCTACTTCAAATATTATACAGTTTTTGTACGTCTTTTCGATGTACCTTGGGCAGGTACGATCCCATCCCAATTATCCTAGTGTACAGTGTCTGTGTGTTACTTGCAGGTAAAATACCCGGCAAGGATTCCTGTTTACTTGTATTCGTGTGGTCATTATACGTTTTGCTACTTATGCGGTCATCTAGTCACGTTGTCTCGTTTTGCTTATTTGATCGAACTGCTGCTTATTTATGTCGTCTCTGTCAATGAAATTCTCAGTTAAAGTATCTCCACGGGATTCCCCAGGTGTCATCTGTGTGATCGTATTTGTCTAGGAATAGTATTAGTAGTAGCAGTAGCAGTTTTATTCATCAGTGGATCAGTTCTACACGCATGTTGAACATGTCATAGTACTGCAGTTTCAAAAAAGAAAGACATAATTCAGCTATAGAGGCATTCACACACTCGCAGATCTAGTTTACGAAGGATGAGACAAGTATTCCGCCGTGGCTTAGTAGATTGAACTATCCCAGCATTTGCCTAAAGCAATTTAGAGAAACCACGGAAAACATAGATGAGAATAGCCAGAAGGGGCTGGAAACTTCACCCTTTCGAGTAAAAGATCATTCTGTTTGAAACTTCGCAACGTCTTTTGTTTTATCCTTAGGATACAATACCGTTTTTGTTTAAGAGTGTAAACAGCTAGCGCTACACTGTTCACTGATTTCTCTCTATCACTTACGCTACACACACACACACACACACACACACACACACACAGGCACACACAAGCACATTATATGCACATTCTATCATGATGTAACAGTACACACGTTATCAAGTTACATCAGAACCACAGAGATTTTTGGTTTCCGTTTTGTGTACCGCAACTCCCTATTTGCTTCCTGAAAAACTGAGTCCGTATCATTCTATAAAGAGTGAAATGTTGAGCTCAGAAAGAGGATAAGGTGTACAATATATTGCAAAGCTTTGACAATCAGGTTTTCCACAATTGAAACAAGAGAAAACAATGAAGTGGGTAAGAGTTACGTGCAATGACAGAGACATTCAGTTGTTGTTGTGGCTGTTGTTGTGGTCTTCAGTCCAGAGACTGGCTTGATGCAGCTCTGCATGCTACCCTGTCCTGTAAAAGCTTCTTCATCTCCAAGTACCTACTGCAACTTACATCCTTCTGAATCTGCTTATTGTATTCATCTCTTGGCCTCCTTCTACGATTTTTGCCCTGCACGCTGCCCTCCAATACTAAATTTTGCGATCCGTTGATGCCTCAGAATGTGTCCTACCAACCGATCCCTTCTTCTAACCAAGTTGTGCCACAAATTCCTCTTCTCCCCATTTCTATTCAGTACCTCGTCATTAGTTACGCTGTCTATCCATCTCTAATCTTCATCATTATTCTGTAGCACCACATTTCGAAAGCCTCTATTCTCTTCTTGTCTGAATATTTATCGTCCATGTTTCACTCCCATACACGGCTATACTCCATTCAAATACTTTCAGAAAAGACTTCCTCACACTTAAATCTATACACGATGTTAACAAATTTCTCCTCTTCAGGAACGCTTTCCTTACCATAGCTAGTCTACATTTTATATCCTCTCAATTTCGACCATCATCAGTTATTTTGCTCCCGAAACAGTAAAACTCATCTACCACTTTAAGTGTCTCAATTCCGAATCTAATTCCCTCAGCGTCGCCTGATTTATTTCAACTACATCCCATGATCGTCGTTTTGCTTTTGTTGATGTTCATCGTATACCCTCCTTTCAAGACACTCTCCATTCTGTTTAACTGCTCTTCCAGGTCGTTTGCTACGTCTGACAGAATTAAAATGTCATCAGCAAACTTCAGAGTTTTGTTTTCTTTTCTATGGATTTTAGTTCCTACTACAAATTTTTTTCTTTCCTTCACTGCTTGGTCAATATACAGATTGAATAACATCGGGGAGAGTCTACCACCCTGTCTCACTCCCTTCCCAACCACTGCTTCCCTTTCGTGTCCCTCGACTCTTATAACTGCCATCTGGTTTCTGTACAAATTGTAAATAGCGTTTCGTTCCCTGTATTTGACCCCAGCGACCTTAAGAATATGAAAGAGAGTATTCCAGTCAACATTTTCAAAAGCGACGTTCAGTTATAATTACTACTACTCGTGTTACAATTTTTACCAAACTCCTGCTCTGTATTACCTAACTAATATTTCATACTATCAAGTGCTTTGCATCATAAATACATTTCAATTGAATTTCTAAATAAATTTCTTGCAGTATACGCTCTAAACTTCTTGAGCAATGTATTGAAACTTACAGAAGCTTCCTTAGTAGAAAATACTGTTTTCAATTTATGTTTGTTCTTTCTCGGTAAATGTAGTTTTAGTGTATATACGGTACCGTGCTCATGGACAGAACTGATTGTGCAGTGACTACGAACGTTACCTTTGACGTGCCTAACTTTTTGGTAAGTATACTCACATACCTCAGTTAAAATACGCCATGTTTAGAAGAGATATTTCAGTTTCCTGTAATTTGGAAACGGTGTTCTTGTTTTGCCTGTATTCTTTGTATCATTCATTGCGTCAGTCCTCTACAGCAGTCTTTAGTTATGTGGTATCCTGCCCAGCAGTCTTTAGTTATGTGGTGTCCTGCCCACTTGTCTCGTATAGGGTGCCTAGGATGCTGTTTTCTCGGATAAACAGACAACATACAAGCAAATCATATTAATGAAGTTTATTACAGTAATTGAATAATCATTTTCCTAATCACACAAGTACAAGGTGTTTCAAAAATGACCGGTATATTTGAAACGGCAATAAAAACTAAACGAGCAGCGATAGAAATACACTGTTTGTAGCAATATGGTTGGGACAACAGTACATTTTCAGGCAGACAAACTTTCGAAATTACAGTAGTTACAATTTTCAACAACAGATGGCGCTGCGGTCTGGGAAACTGTATAGTACGATATTTTCCACATATCCACCATGCGTAGCAATAATATGGCGTAGTCTCTGAATGAAATTACCCGAAACCTATGACAACGTGTCTGGAGGAATGGCTTCACATGCAGATGAGATGTACTGCTTCAGCTGTTCAATTGTTTCTGGATTCTGGCGGTACACCTGGTCTTTCAAGTGTCCCCACAGAAAGAAGTCACAGGGGTTCATGTCTGGCGAATAGGGAGGCCAATCCACGCTGCCTCCTGTATGTTTCGAATAGCCCAAAGCAATCACACGATCATCGAAATATTCATTCAGGAAATTAAAGACGTCGGCCGTGCGATGTGGCCGGGCACCATCTTGCATAAACCACGAGGTGTTCGCAGTGTCGTCTAAGGCAGTTTGTACCGCCGCAAATTCACGAAGAATGTCCAGATAGCGTGATGCAGTAATCGTTTCGGATCTGAAAAATGGGCCAATGATTCCTTTGGAAGAAATGACGGCCCAGACCAGTACTTTTTGAGGATGCAGGGACGATGGGACTGCAACATGGGGCTTTTCGATTCCCCATATGCGCCAGTTCTGTTTATTGACGACGCCGTCCAGGTAAAAATAAGCTTCGTCAGTAAATCAAATGCTGCCCACATGCATATCGCCGTCATCAATCCTGTGCACTATATCGTTACCGAATGTCTCTCGTGCAGCAATGGTAGCGGCGCTGAGGGGTTGCCGCGTTTGAATTTTGTATGGATAGAGGTGTAAACTCTGGCGCATGAGACGATACGTGGACGTTGGCGTCATTTAGACCGCAGCTGCAACACGGCGAACGGAAACCCGAGGCCGTTGTTGGATCACCTGCTGCACTAGCTGCGCGTTGCCCACTGTGGTTGCCGTATGCGCTCGCCCTACCTTCCCAGCACGTTCATCCGTCACGTTCCCAGTCCGTTGAAATTTTTCAAACAGATCCTTTATTGTATCGCTTTTCGGTCCTTTGGTTACATTAAACCTCCGTTGAAAACTTCGTCTTGCTGCAACAACACTGTGTTCTAGGCGGTGGAATTCCAACACCAGAAAAATCCTCTGTTCTAAGGAAAAAACCATGTTGTCTACAGCACACTTGCACGTTGTGAACAGCACACGCTTACAGCAGAAAGACGACGTACAGAATGGCGCACCCACAGACTGCGTTGTCTTCTATATCTTTCACATCACTTGCAGCGCCATCTGTTGTTGAAACTTGTAACAACTGTAATTTCGAACGTTTGTCCGACTGAAAATGTACTGTTGTCCCAAGCATATTGCAACAAACGGTGTATTTCTATCGCTGCTCGTTTAGTTTTTATTGCCGTTTCAAATATACCGGTCATTTTTGAAACACCCTGTTCATACATCACTGCTATCGTTAATATCACTGGGGCTCTTCTAGTGCCTTCTTCTAGTGCGCGTCTTCTACTGTCGGGGCGCGACTAGGCGCCGCGTCGCCTTTATTCTCTTCGTGTGCATGCCGCTGCTGTCGTGGTGACGTCCTAGTTAGCGTGCTATAGGCTGACGTCGTCTCGCAGCCCTCTCTGCTGTATTGTTCCCGATCCTCGTGCCAGAGCTTGTCCTTACGCGGGAACAAGTAATGCCCATTTCCTAGTGTCTCATAGGGGTTCTGCAGTGTCTTTGTTTGTCACGTGAAGGTATCTTGAATGGTGCAGCATTTGATAGTGGAAAACTGTGTGCCCCAGAGACTCATAATGTTCACAAGTGCATCCAAGTTCGTGACCGAGGTTCATGCCTAGCTTGCACCCAGCCTTAAGAATAATACCTTTGCCGACGACCAACTTACAAAATGGATGGTTTCAAATCAAGTAAAAAGTTGTGCGTGGTTCTGTACCGAGACAGACGAAGACGCAGAAAAATGATAGCTTAAGGCCTACGATTCGATCATATGTGTGACTATGGACAAGTTCAATCACAAAACAATTAATCGAGTCTGTCATAGGGGGATAGGGGGGGGGGCATTTGGAATAGGCATACATATATTAGACAGGCACAATTGTCCAAATGCAGCGTTGGAATGCCTGAAGAACATTAGCGCAATAGTACAGTTGGACATAATCTTCCTTTCCATTTTACTCTTTAAATTATGCATTTTATACATTGTTAATCATGCAGGATGATTAGAAAAACGTTTACAAACTTACATAGCACGTTGGGCATACCACAAAGATTAGTAATCACATATGAACTGGAGGTCACAAGGGCCAACCGCGGCTACTAAATGGCGTTGCAGTTATTTAGTCACGTGCTACGAATGGACGTCCACTACACGAAACGCTCAATGTTTTGTCCAGACACATCGAGACACAGCTGACATCGACGCTGTATTGAACGACACACCCTCTCAAAGCTACCTGGTGTATCTCGAAGACACCCCGCTGCCGCAGCAATCCTGCCCAATAGGTGGTCCGGCGATGTGTTTCATACACAAGGAGCCTCAGATACTCCAGCTGAAAAGAAATCGATTGGGGACAGATTGGATGATTGTGGTAGTCGTCAGACAGCGACCAATCCAGTGGCGGGATGTGATTGCGTGCTGAAATGCGTGGGGACTCCGTCGTGCTGAAATTGAATGCGGTGACGAATAGGCATGGGAATATCATTCAGCATATCAAGCTGAACCTCTCCCAAGAACAGAGATACATGCGACCATCAAGTTGGTGTCAAAGAAAGAAACCTCCCCCCCTCTCCCAATTAAACAGACGACGCCAGCCCATGTTAAGGGCCAAGTTGCATTATGAGGCATTCTTACGTGTAGCACGTGGGTTCACTTTCGCCCACGTATGCAGGTTGTGAACATTCATCACACTTTCGAGTGAGAAAGCAGCCTCATCGGTGAAAAAGACACTCCCTGTGAAGCTTCGGTCTGTAGCTATTTCCTCCAGGTTGCAATGCCTGGACGCGTTGAATATGAAACTCATGCAGTCCTCCGTTGTTTACAAAGCGCCAGAGGAGGGTTGAGGCTTGGGAGGATATTAGTGGCATGTGACACACCTTGTTGACGGCGTACGCTGCAACCTTTCGAGAACCCTTTCTTCCGCGGCAACTGTCCGTGTTGTTCGTCGGCGACCAGCACGTGTAACGAGCCGATTCCGCACAATCGGTGATGATTGGTGGCCAACAATGTGTGTCACGGCACCTTTCTACGGGGACATTTCGCACGATACAGTCCTACGGTTTCTCGTGCACTACAGACGGCCGCGCGCTGAGTCAAATGCACCTCAGCCTTTTCACGGTCGGTAGGTATTTCTCCCAACGCTTCCACGGCGTAAATGGCGATAGCCTCCGTGGGCTCCGCCGTGTCTGTATAGCAACACCCTCTCGTGACCGTAGAGCACTCTGTCGTGGCATTTGCAATCCCCGCTTCCTATGTGATGACCTATCCTTATTGTATGTCCGATGTGCCACGTCAGTTTGGAATTTTTTTTGTAATAATCCTGTGTATATGTTTTGTGATACCGCTAATATCATTAGCAAATACACACGGAAAACCAGACGTCAGGAGAGTTACATTTTGTACTGACCTGTGACACATTTTGGGATTGAAACGTTTCGTTTCATAATTTTCACTCGTGACCTTAGATTTTACGAAGCTCGTAGAACAAAACTATATTTCTGTAAGCGAACGAGAAATTTAAGTTCGTAGCGTGACTCTACGGTTTTATTCATTTTGACTGTGTATGAAATACAGGGTAAGTCACCTAACATTACCGCTGGATATATTTCGTTAACCACATCAAATACCGACGAATCGATTCCACAGACCGAACGTGAGGAGAGGGGCTACTGTAATTGATTAATACAAACCATTAAAAAAATGCACGAAAGTATGTTTTTTAACACAAACCTACGTTTTTTTTATTGGAACCCCGTTAGTTTTGTTAGCACATCTGAACATATAAACAAATACGTAATCAGTCCCATTTGTTGCATAGTAAAATGTTAATTACATCCGGAGATATTGCAACCTAAAGTTGACTCTTGAGTACCACTCCTCCGCTGTTCGATCGTGTGTATCGGAGAGCACCGAATTACGTAGGGATCCAAAGGAAACGGAGATGGGCCTTAGGTACAGAAGAGACTGGAACAGCACATTACGTCCACATGCTGACATCTTTTTATTGGTCTTTTTCACTGACGCACATGTACATTACCATGAGGGGTGAGGTACACGTACACACGTGGTTTCCGTTTTCAATTACGGAGTGGAATAGAGTGTGTGCCGACATGTCAGGCCAATAGATGTTCAATGTGGTGGCCATCATTTGCTGCACACAATTGCAGTCTCTGGCGTAATGAATGTCGTACATGCCTCAGTACATCTGGTGTAATGTCGCCGCAGGCTGCCACAAGACGTTGTTTCATATCCTCTGGGGTTGTAGGCACATCACGGTACACATTATCCTTTAACGTACCCCACAGAAAGAAGTCCAGAGGTGTAAGATCAGGAGAACGGGCTGGCCAATTTATGCGTCCTCCACGTCCTATGAAACGCCCGTCGAACATCCTGTCAAGGGTCAGCCTAGTGTTAATTGCGGAATGTGCGGGTGCACCATCATGCTGATACCACATACGTCGACGCGTTTCCAGTGGGACATTTTCGAGCAACGTAGGCAGATCATTCTGCAGAAACGCGATGTATGTTGCAGCTGTTTGGGCCCCGTAATGAAGTGAGGACCAATGAGGTGGTCGCCAATGATTCCGCGTCATAAATTTACAGTCCACGGTCGCTGTCGCTCTACCTGTCTCAGCCAGCGAGGATTGTCCACGGACCAGTAATGCATGTTCCGTAGATTCACTGGCCCGTGGTTTGTGAAACCCGCTTCATCGGTAAACAGGCAGAACTGCAACGCATTCTCTGTTAATGCCCATTGACATAATTGCACTCGATGATTAAAGTCATCACCATGTAATTGCTGATGTAGCGACACATGAAACGGGTGAAAGCGGTGACGATGCAGTATGCGCATGACACTACTTTGACTCAGTCCACCGGCTCTCGCAATGTCCCGTGTACTAATGTGTGGGTTCATGGCAACAGCAGCTAACACACCAACTGCACCCGCTTCTCCTGTGACGGGCCTGTTACGGACCCGTTTGCGCGCTACGACCATACCTGTTGCATACAGTTGGCGGTAGATGTTTTGCAATGTGCGGCACGTTGGATGCTCTCTGTCCGGGTACCGTTCTGCATACACCCTGCAGGCTTCAGCTGCATTTCGTCGACACTCGCCATATATGAGTATCATCTCCGCCTTTTCAGAGTTCGAATACACCATGGTCACAGTTCCTACAACTCTACACTATCACAGACGTCTGGTAACACGGTGTACTACAGTTGGTCTGCGTGCGGAGACGAATGCAGAATAACAATAGCAGCAAGCGCTACATGCGGACAATGCGACAGCTAGACCAAACCACAACAGTGCACTACAGCCACACTCGTAAACACGGTCGTCATCGTAAACATGTCCCTGCAAATGCTGCTCGCCGACCGTGGCCCGTGTTTGTTACAACATGCAACTCAACGTCGGAGGTTTCAAGCGTCAACTTTAGGTTACAATATCTCCGGATGTAATTAACATGTTACAGTGCAACGAACGGCACTGATTACGTATTTGTTTATATGTTCAGATGTGCTAACAAAAGTAACGTGGTTCCATTTAAAAAACGTATGTTTGTGTTAAAAAACCTACTTCCGTGCATTTTTGTATGGTTTGTATTAAACAATTACACTAGCCCCTCTCCTCACGTTCGGTCTGTGGAATCGGTTCGTCAGTATTTGATGTGGTTTACGAAATATATCCAGCGGTAACGTTAGGTGACTCACGCTGTATATGCTAACGGTGACTTTACTTGTCCGTCTTTAACAGATATGTACTGCCTCGTCGGACGAAAAATAAACCAATTTACTATTGTAAAGAAAGCAGAAATTATTTGTCGTTACGGCATTCATTGCTTCACGTGTAAGTAGGCTGTTTAGGTTTTCTTATTGGTAACGCCACCTGTGTGCAGTCTGTGGCTGGTTTGCATTGTTGTCTGCCTTTGTAGTGTTGGGCAGCGGCAGCTGGATGTGAACAGCGCGTAGCGTTGGGCAGTTGGAGGTGAGCCGCCAGCAGTGGTGGATGTAGGGAGAGAGATGGCGGAGTTTTGTAATTTGTCATGAACTGCTATATATATTATGACTATCAAGGTAAATACATTGTTTGTTCTCTATTAATATCTTTCATTTGCTATCTATCCCTACCAGTAGTTAGTGCCTTCCGTAGTTTGAATCTTTTATTTAGCTGGCAGTAGTGGCGCATCCTGTATTGCAGTAGTTCGAGTAATGAAGATTTTTGTGAGGTAAGTGATTTCTGAAAGGTATAGTTTAATGTTAGTCAGGGCCATTTTCTTTGTAGGGATTTTTGAAATTCAGATTGCGTTGCGCTAAAAATATTGTGTGTCAGGTTAAGCACAGTCATGTACAATTTTTCTAAGGGGACGTTTCATATATCGACCCTTAGCCGAGGATACCTCACTGGAATCTTCTCATTTTTTCCTTGTAGTTTGTGTAATTAGCGTAGATTTTGTTTATTGCTAGCGCGTAATTGTAGAGAGAATCTCCTTTGTAGTTGCAGTCTTTCATTGTTGTACAGTAAAACAGTTGTGGCATGCATGTAGATTTGCACCAAGTATTTCGCTGCTGCGCTTGCAATTAACTAGATATTATTTTCAGTGCTATGTTAATGTGTTCTCTTATTGTTGCTCTTCAAATTGTGCTTTTCTGTGTTATCGTGTGAAATATTGTGACAATAATGGCGTGTGAAAAACGTAACACTCGGCTCCAAAGTAAACTGAGAAATAATAGTGACGACGAGCGTAGCTTATCAGCACCACTGTGTAATGAAGTAACAGACATTCAAAGTAGTAATTTGGTAACTATGCATAGGGAAATGGAGCGGGCGTCAAATAATGGTGTAGACAGTGAAACAGGTAGTGAACAGAGAAGCATTATCGATCGATGGGTCGGCAACAGCTCGCCTCAGGAATCGGGAATGACAGAACACAATATTGCCAATACTGTAGACTCAGGTTTTGAGTTCTCACCGTTTTCTCAAATGACTCAAGAAACATTTTCTGCTTGTCAAAATGTGAATGTTGCCGGTGCAACTTCACTGCCGAAAAGCACTGAGGAACATGTTTCAGACACCAGTGCATTGTTATTACAGTTAATGCAACAAATGGGACAGGGGCTACAAAAATTAGACACAATGGAACAAAATCTTCAAAAGTTAGACACAATGGAACAAAATCAGAGACAAACACAGCAACAGTTAGACACAATGGAACAAAATCAGAGACAAACACAGCAACAGCTTCAAAAGTTAGACTCATTGGAACAAACTCTTGAACAAACACGTGAAGATTTAACTACTGAGTTACATAACATTGAATCGAAATGTCAAAAAGTCTGTAATGACGTAAAAACTCAAATTTGTGAGCATTTTCAACCTATTTTTTCGCGGCATGAAAATGCATTACAGAATCACGAAGCAGCCATAAAAGAACTGCAAACTATTGTTCATGAAATCATGAGACCTTGCAAGCTAAATTTGACTCAGTTGCATCTACCGATTCGGTTACGCAACTTGTAAAACTCAGGAAAACTTAAAGGACACAGTAGAAAGACACATGGAGGAAATTAGTACATTATCAGAGAAAGTAGTTGAACTTTCGGATCAGGTCACTAACTTATCTACAAAGGTAGATGATGATCTGAATGACACAAGACCTGTAGCCTTCACTGACACAGAAGAGTATGAACAAATTAGGAAATTCAAACAAAATCAGAATCAAATTAATACGCAACACCAAAGAGAAATCCGGGAAGTACAAGATCAGCTGACACAGGTCATGCAAGAATTACGTATTTCAGAGGACACTCGCGCCCCAATACAGGAAGAGGGACATAGAAATACGGAACAGCCACAAAATAATAACACAGCGCATTTCGGAAATTATGAAAGAAATTGCCAAGGTGCACCGAATTTTGAGATGGAACGGCCGACACGACCTAACAATGACCGATATGTGACACGCCGACATGATGATTTTGACTATAAGCTGTTCATTACTACACGTAAATTCAAAACATTTAAGAATTGTGGCAACGACATTCATCCACAAGCGTGGCTCCATCAATTCTCTCATTTTTTTCCTCCCAACTGGTCGTTAGAACACAGATTAGAATTTATGTGTGGCTACTTAGAGAATGAGCCAGCTGTAAGAATGCGATCGGTCATTCACGATTGCCACAGTGAAGGAGAGTTTTACCATGCCTTCCTCTCAGCATATTGGTCTCAAGCCACACAAGACTGAGTAAAACATGGCATCATAAGGATGAAACATTTCGAACAATCTGAATTCTCCAGTCTTATGAAATATTTTGAAGACATGTTGCACAAGAATCAGTACCTGTCAAACCCATACAGCCCCTCAGAACTCATCCGCATTTGCTTAATCAAATTACCTGAACATTTACGACATATTATTTTAGCAGGACGTTGCAAAGAAGACATTGAGGCTTTTCAGGTACTGTTACAAGAATTAGAAATTCACACAGGCAGTCGCCGGATGCGAAAACAGGAAAACAATCACTATAGGTCACATACGTCACAATTCCGCGATGACAGAAACAATAACTGGACACGACAAGGCTATTCTTACAACGTAAATCGTGACCAAAACAGACACCACCCGTATGACAACCACTGGCAGAGTAATAGTTACAGAGAAAGATCGCACTTCCATAGTAATGAATATGACAGAGACTATCATAGAAACAGACAATTTGGCAACCAGAACTATTATTATCACGGGAAACAGAATTACTTTAGACGCAACAGTCCAGCGCGCAGTTACGATTCAGGGAGAAATTCTCTACCTCGTGACCGACAAGAAAGAAACTATGGAATCTACCGACATGACGACAGACGATATGATCGTAACGACAGACCTGAAATGCATCAGAACTGGCGGGATTTAAACAGGGGTGGGCCCTCTGGGCAAGGTGAATTTGTAGAAGTTAGGTCTCCAAATCCCAATAACGGCGCGCGCCAACAAAGGAACAGACAATGACTCGCACCACAGGCAGCCGCGTGCGCCGGCTGGCTCAGAGAAAAATAACATAGACGCTAACCTTGAGAAAAATTTTAGCATTCCTTACCGACGTATACCGCATGATAATTGTGTTAAGGTTGAAATTCTGCATACTAGGAAGAATAAATGTTTTCACCACATTTCACATGTAAAACCGTTTATTGAAAGATAATCAGCTTTTTAACTTTGTCTTTGCCATATAACTTTTCACTTTACATTACTAGTATGCTTTGTCAGACTTAGAAGCTGTTAATATACAACAATGTTTGAAGTTAAATATCCAGTCAAGAACCAAGAGAACTTATTTAAACAGAAATTACGAATGCATTGTTATTGAGAACAGACGACACAGTGTTATTGTGTGTGTACATTCTTGCTTGTTAGTTACACAATTACGTAACGACTATAAGACTTACATGCTTAGAACATATACTGGTACTGCTAATGAGATTTACATTTTGGTTTACTTGAAAATACATTCTGGATTTAAAGTACTTTCTGTGAGATACCAGATGACACAATGATTAGTTTATGTGACAGCTACACGATTTTATCACGACGCTACTAATGAGTGACAATTTACAATGTTGCTTTTGCAGTGTTTCTGTTTTATATCCGCACAGTTTTCTGTATTATTCTGGAAAGTAAAACATGTTTTAGTAGTAACTTCTGTGGCATAGCTACAATGAGACAGCATTTTCCGTAGCACAACAATACGTTACAGCACAGTAATTTCTTCATCACAAAAATAAGCGTAATAACTAAGATATCTATACGCAAAGCATTTCACTTTTGTTTATCATGAGGTAAGTACATTGGCTTCTGCAGAACTTAGCTTTCGAAGGACAATAACTACGACACTTCCACAGAGATTATCTTACAGCAAGACGCACATTTAGCGCTACAGGACACGTATTTGAGTGATTAATTTTGCACTTAAATCATTTATTTTTAAAGATATTTGAAGCACAATGATACAAAGGTTTTTCGTGACACATTTCATTCCATTGCTGTAATCTGTAACACCTGAGGGTATTATTCATTAATCCTCAGGGGGTTACATGCTTACTTTGTCTACCATGTGCTTGGCAAGCACAAGGAGCCCTAGCTAATATGGTATTTGCTTATACAACTTTACACATCGGTACCATTTTTCTCTAACACAGAATTACACAGCTATCTGATTATTTACCTGAGAGAGACAAACATTTATTTTACTACATCAGTGACAGACGTTTACGTAATTACACCGTTGGATAACTTCACACTTACGAAATTGTATGTTGTTTGTACTTTGTGAACTGTTCATATTTTTTCGGAATCATTGTGATACTATGAGAGCTTTGAATGATGTATTTGGTAAGGGATCATGATTTTTAAAGTACGTTTGAGGTAGATGACACTATTGAAGTGAGCAGAGAATTTTCTTTAGGTTTTGAAATTATTGCATAAAGCTACGACTTTTTTGAGATTTGACTGTGGTGTTTTGATGTTATTTTTACGTTGACGAATATGTATATGTGTAATAAGGTAAGGAATAATGAGTAGTGGTTAGGGACTCTGACTTGTGAAAAAGGATGTTGGAAACCAAGAATCGTACTTTAAGAGTTATGAAATGTGTGTAAATGCTTGAATGTACCACAATGCCGACGAAAATATTTTGGACACTCTTATATTTACAGGATTTTATTTCTACACATTTGTAACGTAAATTTTCAACCTGTGAAATTTTTATGTGAGACTGTCACTGTAGCGGAAACTGGTGACGTAAATATTTCGGTAAGAAAGCTAAGTGACATTGATGTAATGCGTTGTGGCGCCCAGCTGGGCCAGCCGCCTGTAGAAAAAGCCATTAGGTGGAGAAAAAAAGAGGCCATTAACCTCGCTTCTGACATTCCTTTGTAGAAAGCATCGCAAATACGACACGCTCATTACTTGGAAAGACACTTACATCTGCACACCTGATTATGACAAGCGTCTTTCTACGAGAGTTGAGAGAATTTCTACTAACTTATGAAATGCCACATGACTATTGAATGATATTTTTATGCTTCACTTTGTACGAAGTTGCTTATTTCATTTGATATCTAGTTTCTAGCTGCACTGCAGCATTGGTTAAAATAAAATTTTATAGATGTACTAATATAAATATTTTCTGTCTACAGATCGAGTAAATAATAATTTTTTTCAAAAAAATGAGGGAGCACAAAAAGACATTTACCTTCACAGGAACTGCATTCATAATTTTCTTTTCAAGTACTTGGTAACTTTTTGGCAGAATAACTTCTTGTGGTGCACCACTTTAATTACATAGACATTAAGATGTGAATATACATTTCCCTTGTCTGCATTGTTGTCTTTAGTGTACTATTTTTTCTGCTTGAGCTATGTCGTATTTAGGTATTTCATTTTCTGCTGCTGTTTGCCAGGCATAGTGCTACTGAATTTTAATTTGTGTTACTCTGCTAAGCCAGTTTACTACCGATTTATTTTTCTTGTTTGTTGCTCATTGCAATATTGCAATAGCTCTGCTAATGTATGCTGCTTGCTTTGGCATTTGTATTTTTGTCATTGCTGTTTGTGTTAATTGTTTTGTGCTGCTGCATTGCCTCGTCCCTTAGTTTAGCGTCTGAGCTCAGTAGATTTAAGTTAGCTTAAGAGGGGGTAGACTATATAAGAGAATGAGTTGCGATGAATTGGAAGAAATGCATTGAGAAGATATAAGAAACAGATTTGGCAAAAATGAGTGTTGTGCACTGAGAAATAATTATTTTGAAAGAAATATGAATAGAATACAGAAAGCAGGTATAGCTAGGACTTTTTGGGAATAATGATGAATGAAGGAAGATCTCCAAGAAGTAAAGAAAGTTTTGTTTGCAAAATATTGCAGTAAAACAAACCCTGTTCTTTCCTTTTGTATTATTATGCTATGTGTTTGTGTACCCTTGTGTATTTGTGTACTTCCTGTCTTTATGTGTTTATCTGATAAGACTTATGTTGTAGAATTTTTCTAGTACTAAGCTACATTCACTATGATGAGGAATACTGTTATCCTCAAATATAATTTGCATTTATAATATGTTATTTACTTTGTAAAGATGTTTAGACATTATTTATTCTGTTCTGTTTTAATGCTCATGTGTAAAGTTGATGTTTCGAAAGTTATTCGATCTTTTATGTATGTACTTATGTCATAATTCCTGTAACACTGATGTATATGTTATTTCGATACAAATGTTATCTGTACTGCTACGTTCTTTAATGATGTATTTTGTACCTTTGTAATTGTATTTTCATGTTGTAAATTTATAATTGTATAGACACCAGTTCTTCAAATTAAGTTACATTTCACTGCACACGTTTCTGTTGGTCATAGTATATGGACAATATGTGAGAAGTAGGGACTGTTAGTGTTTGCACATGTGTTAATAATTCAGCAAGGGACTGGATAACAGCATTGCTGGTTCAAAGGACATTTCAAAAAAATTTTTCTGCGTGTGCACAAGTGTTGTTTTATGGACTTGTTATATTCTCCGCAAGAATCTTCGATGGTGATTGTGCACCTGCACAGTCGCAACGGATGGCTGCTAGCCATCTCTACCAGGACTACAGTGGGTCTGCATCTTTGATGGCCCACCAATACCATTATTTCTACAAGGACTACAGTGGGTCTGCACCTCTGGTGGCCCACCAATGCCATACTCTCTACAAGGACTACAGTGGGTCTGCATCTTTGCTGACTCACCAGAACCATTATTGCTACAGGGACTACAGTGAGTCTACACCTTTGCTGACTCACCAGTACCATTATCTCTACAAGGACTGCAGTGGGTCTACTCTGTGATGACCTACCTACCATTATTCTTCAAAACTTCGAATGACTCTGTTGTGGGTTTGCTCTGTTGTGGCCCATTACCTGTCAGCATGTCAAGAGTCAGCACTGTCTTTCCGTTGGAAGGACAACACTACTTCTTCAACGCTGCATGGAAATCCACTACTTCCATGTGCATTGTGATCAGGACTGTCTTTGTGGACTGTGAGAAAATTTTAGCTTTTGACCAACATTGTATCAATAAGTGTGTGCATTTGATATCTTTGTTATTGTAATTATGAAAAATTTTATCAAATCATTATTGGCCACTGCCCAAAACAATTTGTAAAATTTTTTGTGGGGAGCATGGGAGCTATGTAAGTAGGCTGTTTAGGTTTTCTTATTGGTAACGCCACCTGTGTGCAGTCTGTGGCTGGTTTGCATTGTTGTCTGCCATTGTAGTGTTGGGCAGCGGCAGCTGGATGTGAACAGTGCGTAGCGTTGGGCAGTTGGAGGTGAGCCGCCAGCAGTGGTGGATGTGGGGAGAGAGATGGCGGAGTTTTGTAATTTGTCATGAACTGCTATGTATATTATGACTATCAAGGTAAATACATTTTTTGTTCTCTATTAATATCTTTTATTTGCTAACTATCCCTATCAGTAGTTAGTGCCTTCCGTAGTTTGAATCTTTTATTTAGCTGGCAGTAGTGGCGCTCCCTGTATTGCAGTAGTTCGAGTAATGAAGATTTTTGTGAGGTAAGTGATTTCTGTTAGTCAGTGCCATTTTTTTTGTAGGGATTTTTGAAATTCAGATTGCGTTGCGCTAAAAATATTGTGTGTCAGGTTAAGCACAATTATGTACAATTTTTCTAAGGGGACGTTTCACATGGTTACTGAAACAAACGTGCTTCCAAACTGAATCTGTGTTTCAATAAAATAATTTGCATTTGTAGTATTTTACTGGTGGTACTAAGAAATAACAGTACATTTGTATTGTGGCTAGCGCAGTCAGCTTGGTTAAGACCCTATGCTTGCCGTAGATTTTTTGTTATAGGCAGAGTAATTTCCCAGTTTATGCGATTGTATCTAATTCTTATCCCCATCCTCATCACTGGAATTTTCATTGTTTTAATGCTAACTTATCCTGTGAGTGTTTATGCGCAACCGATTCCACATCTCATAGAGATCTTCTGCATGCTATCATTTGACACGACAGTTTTCCATCACGTTCAGGTGACTGTCTTGCATGATGGTCCTGTAATTGTGTGTGGAACTTCTCTTTCAGTAGCGGATTGATGGCAGAGGAGAGAGGATGGTTTAAGGTTTCCCATCACCAGCCCCGAGAAAGAAAACTCCTCATATAGATTCCACGCAGCGTTTCATAGCCTGAGGGCTTGTTGCGCTCATCGAGACGATTTGTTTGTCGGATAGTGTTTTTGGAGTTGGCATTTTCTTTGACACAGTTCGTCTGGAGAGGAGTTAGCTACGTGCTGGCACAGGATTTCAATCTGAGACTTACCTGATGATCGTAAGAACACATACTCGAATTCAAATCAGTCTTACGACTTGTGTCGGTAGGAGGTTGTAATCTATGTCGCAAGAGAGTTTTCATTCCTCTCTTGTTCTTAGAACTTTTTCATTTGTTATTACACCACTCCATATGATTTTTCCACCATATCCACATTACAATTTCAGAACCATTCTAGTGTTTTCCCTCTTTCTTTTCAAGTATTCTTGAGCAATAACATATACAATCTAGTGAAAAAATTGCTATATCTCTTATTTCTGCTGCATTTCTTCACCTGTCAAAGCCTTTTGGAAAGCTCTGCTCCCCACACTTCGTCTGCTTCCTATTTCATCCGCACTGCATTTTTCTGTCATCAAACTTACTAAGTAACTAAATGTTTTTAATTGTTCCAATGACTTTTATTACAATTACATTTCACGAGACCTTCATACACTGCCTAATCGAAAAATATCCGAATACCGCTCTGACCATAGCTGTCACGAGACGTGTATCCGCCAACATAAGATGAGTCAGGGTGTACTGCATCGCTGGTAAAGCAGTAACAGCAACATAGGTCGGTCAAGAATGCTCACTGACTTCCAACGTGGACTAGTCTTTGCATGTCACCAGAGTACCAAATCCATTAGGTACAGAACATTTCAATCTTTCAAAAACTGCCCCAGTCGGCTGTTGGTGGTGTGATTGTGAAGTGGAAAGGCGATGGAATAACAAAAGCCAAACCATCAAATGAATTCACAATTGCGAATAGGGACTACCATCAGCTGTAGGATAGAATGACGACAGTGAAAATATGTGCCGGACCGGGAGTCGAACCTGAATTTCTCGGTTATCGCGAGCGGTCGTCTTACCATGTGTCCGCCACGATAGCTGAATGAGCAGAGTGACGGACTGCCGTTCTCAGGGGTCCGGGTTCGATTCCAGACTGGGTCGTGGATTTTCTCCGCTCAGGGACTGGATGTTGTGTTGTCTTCATCCTCATTTCATCCCCATCCGGCGGGCAGGTCGCCCAAAGTGGCGTCGAATGTAATAAGACCTGCACCAAGGCGGCCGGACCTGCCCCGTAAGGGGCCTTCCATATCCGTGCACGACTCACGGCCAGAGCCAAAAAATGGTTCAAATGGCTCTGAGCACTATGGGACGCAACTGCTGAGGTCATAAGTCCCCTAGAACTTAGAACTACTTAAACCTAAGGACATCACACACATCCATGGCCGAGGCAGGATTCGAACCTGCGACCGTAGCGGTCGCGCGGTTCCAGACTGTAGCGCCTAGAACCGCTCGGCCACTCCAGCCGGCCAGAGCCAAACTTCCATATGTAGCCAACCATGCGTGTACGACGTGCACTCGTGCATCCATTATGTGTATTCCCGTACGGGTCAGACGTTGTATTTGAAAGTCGCTTGCCCGGTATCTGGAGGTAAATACGATATTGCAGCGTCTGTATTATTCTGATTACGATGCAAACTTCCTTTGTCCCAGTCCGGCACTAATTTTCATCGCCGTCATTCCATTCTACAGCTGATGGTAGTCCTTATTGGCAACTGCGAATTCATTTGATGTATTTCGTAACGGCTGCGGTCTCCGCATGCATGTGCAAAGGAACTTTGCATCGTAATCGGAACGAGACAGGCACTGCATTATTGTAGAGCTGAATCAAGACCTCGCACACCTCATGTGCAAAAGCGCAGTGACCTTCAAGGGTTGCGGAGGGTGGCTGTACAAAATCGCATGGCATCAGCGGAAGGAGTCACTCGCGAGTGCGAAAGTAGTACCACCTGTCGAGCGAGAGGAGTTGAAAAGAGCAGCTCCTCATAAGCCACACAGTTCTATAGTCTTTGTTAAGCGACGCTTCACGTGGTGTATAGAGACGCCAATGGACAACGGATTACTGGAGTGATTTGGAATGATTAATCACGCTATCGCTGGAAGGGTCTGAGTTTGGAGAAGCCTGGAAAAAGTTACCTGGCTCAAGTGTTGTGCCAGCAGAGGAGTACGAAAGCAGTGGTGTTGCGGTATCTGAGTCCTTTTCGTGATTGCAATGGGATCCTTTTATTGCGCTTAGGGAGCACTAAATACAGAAGCATATGAACAAATTTTGCAGCATTGTGTACTGAGTACAGGAGGAGACGTTGAATGTATGTATCAGCATGACAATGCGCTCAACCATAAAGCGGCTTTTGTTAGTGTTTTCTGGACAACGACATTCCTGAAAATGGACTAGTCTCCTAGAGTCCCGCCCTGAACTCAATGGAACACCTTTGGGATGAGTTATAACGTCCACTTCGCTCGAGACGGCAACTTCCACCTACTCTGGTTTCGGATTTTAAGGATGAATCGAATGCCGTTCCTCCATAGACCTTCAGACATCTCATTGAGAGTGTCTGTAGTAGAGTTGGAGCCGTCATAAATGTGAAGCGTAGACGCACCACGCATCAGGCTAATGTTCAGTAATAAGTGACCTGACACTTCAGATACTCAATTTCCTGATTCTCATTACTTTCTTATTTCTTACGTTTCTCCTCATTTCTTACTCTTTCCTCTCTTCAGCGACCCTTTCGTCAACAATTGTTGTTCTTACTCTTAATTAGCCAACGTTTCCGTATCATTCCCGTAGACAAATCTGAATACTATACAAGCGCCCACAGTCACATAGACAGGCCAGTTCCATTTACAAAGTGCAGACTTTCGCAGACCTTATCAACTTTTGACGAAGTAGACTGTGGCTCATGGATCTAGAATATCATACGACGAGACTACAGTTAATTGATATTAACTACTGTACAGAGGGACATCAATCTGGTAATTCGTTAAAGAAGCAATTTATTTCTTCACTCAAGCGCCAAAGAAATCGGTAAATGCAAGCTTATTCAAATACAGAGACATGTAAACAGGCAGAATACGGCGGTGCGGTGGGCAACTTCTATATAAGACAACAATTGTCTGGGGTAGCTGTTAGATTGGTTGCTGCTGCTACAATGGATATTATAAGAATTAAGTGAGTTTGAACGCGGTGTTATAGTCGGCGCATGGACGATGTGACAAAGTACCTCCGAGTTAGCGATGAAGTGGCGATTTTCTGTGCCGTTATTATCAGGAATCAGGTAAAGCATCAAATCTCCGACATCGCTACGACCGAAAAAAGATCCTGCAAAAACGGGTCCAACGACGACTGAAGAGAGTAGTTCAACTTGAGAAAAGTCCAAGCCTTTCGCAAATTGATGCAGTTTTCAATGCTGGGCCATCAGCAAGTGTCAGTGTGCGAACCATTCACCAAAACATTATCGATATGGGCTTTCGGAACCGTAGCCCCATTCGTGTACCCTTGATGACTGAATGCCACAAAGCCTTACGCCTTGCCTGGGCACGTCAACAACGACACTGGACTGTTGATTACTGGAACATGTAGCCTGATTGGATGAGTCTCGTTGTATCAAGTGGATGGACATATATGGATATGAAGAGTACCTCATGAACCATGCACCCTGCTTGTCAGACTATTCAAGCTCGTGGAAGCTCTGTAATGGTGTGGGGCGCGTGCAGTTGGAACCATGTGGGACCATATGAGACACCTGCTACGTCTAGAGACGACTGTGACAGGTGACACGTACGTAAGGATCCTGTCTGATCACCTGCATCTGTTCATGTCAATTGTGCATTCCGAAGGACTTGGGCAAATTCAGCAGGACAATCCGACACCCCACACACCCAGAATTGCTATACACTGGCTCCAGGAACACTCTCCTGAGTTTAAGCACTTCCGATGGCCACCAGCCGCCCCAGACACGAACATTATTGAGAAGTTCTGGGATGCCTTGCTACGTGCTGTTCAGAAGAGCTCTCCGCCCCCTCGTTCTCTTACGGATTTATGGACAGCTCTGTAGGTTTCATGATGACAATTTCCTCCAGCACTACTTCAGTCTTTAGCCGAGTCTCGTCGTATTGCGGCACTTCTACGTGCTCGCGGAGGCCCTACTCGACATTAGGCAGCTGTACCAGTTTCGTTGGCTCTTCAGTGTGTAACGTGCACGTGTCTATTTACTATTTACAAAGACCCTCACCGGAGCTGCTCGTGACCCAGATATTTGTCCTCCACAGCTGAAATACAAACGTATTATGCTGCATATGATATCTGGCACACTAAAACTGGAAACATAAATTGCGTACGTAATCTTTGTGAGAGAATAATCGCAGTACCTAAATGAAGTCCCAAATATATGACATAGCTCGCGTATTTGAAGTTTTATTCGTATTTCAGTGCGAATACTAATCACTACTGAGGCAAAAAAGCGCAGGTGACTTCTGTGTATAAGAAGGATAAAAGGACGGATCCACAAAATTACAGACCTATTTCATTAACAATGGCTTGCTGCAGATCTGTAGAATATATCCCGAGTTCTAATATGACAAATTTCATAGAGATTTAAAAGCTTATGTCTGCGAATCAGCACAGTGTTAAAGAACATCACACGTACGAGACTCAGCTTTCCCTTTTCTCAAGAGAACCATGGACAATGAGCGACAGGTAGATTCCATATTTCTAGATTTTCAAAAAGTGTTTGACACGGTGCCCCACTGCAGCTGACGAAGATACGAGCATATGGAATAGGTTCCCAGATATGTGAGAGGCTCGAAGATTCCTTAAGTAATAGAACCCAGTGAACTGTCCAGGACAGCGAGTTTCATCAGAGACAGGGGTAGCAGTAGTGCCCCAGGGAAATGTGGTTGGACCGCTGTTGTTTCCTGAATACATAAATGATCTTGCAGACAGGGTGGACAGCAATCTCCTGTTGTTTCATGATGAGGCTGTTGTGTACGAGAAGTGAATACATAAGGATACGACACGTATTAGACAAAATTCCCAGTTTGCGCGATGAAGGGCAGCTAGCTCTAAATCTAGACACACGTGAGTTAATACGGATGAATACTTGAAACAAACTCGTAATGTTAGGATACAGTACTAGTAGAATCCTACGTGACACAGTCACGACGTTTAAATATCTGGGCGTAGCGTTACAAATCGATATCAGATGGAACCAGCGTGCAAAGATTGTGGTAGGGAAGGTGAATGGTCGATTTCGGATTATTGGGAACGTTTTAGGAAAGTGTAGTTTATCTGTAAAGGAGACTACATAGAGGACGCTAGTCTTGCCTTCTGCTCAAGTGTTCTGGATTCGCACCAGGTCGGATTAAAGGAAGACTTCGAAGCAGGTCAGACACGGTTTCCAGATTTGTTATCGGTATGTTCGAACAACACGTAAGTATTACGGGGATGCTTTGGAAACTCAAATGGGAATTCCTAGAGGGAAGGAGGCGTTACTTTCGAGGACTGCTATTGAGAAATATTAGAGAAACGTTATCTGAAGCTACTGCAGGTCTATTCTACTGTGACCAACATACATTTCGTGTGAGGACCAAGAAGATAAAATCATTGGAGGCATATAGACCATCGGTTATTCCTCGCTCCGTTAGCGAGCGGAACAGAAAAGAAAATGAATAGTAGTGTACCGCTTACTCTCTGCTACGCACCATACGGTCACTTGCGGAGTATGTACCTACATGCAGATCTAGATGAGATATTGACAAGAAAATATATGCATAGTAATGTAATAAAAGCTGTGAATATTTAGCTATCGAATCAATACCCAGCTTCTTAAATTTCCGAGGTTGAAGTACCCATGACTTTGGGAAAGCCGGCCGGTGTGGCCGTGCGGTTTTAGGCGCTTCAGTGAAGTTAAATATGGTAAATTAACAGCCTCTCCTTTATTAACACTACTGTGGTTTCGAAAATTTGTTCATACTGATCTTCAGAACATTTCTCCCATAAATGAGTGAACGTGGGGTATTGTTGCTTGTACAGATTACTGGTCTTCTTATAAAGAATGAGAAGGCACTTCTTGGATCCCCGCTAGATTTATCTTAGTTAAAAATTTTAAAATCTGACAGCAGATCAATGGAGAAGGAGTACTCACTGTTTTTAGCGGCGAATTTAAAAAAAATTATCTCAAATGTTGTTACTTTACCATCCTGTTTTTGTAGATAAAATTTAATCTTTACTCCTGTATTTCGAAATTAATAAACTTTTCCTTTCTTTGTTAATAGTTAAGGCAATTGTTTAATTACTTTAAAATAACGTTCTGTTCTGTGTCAAAAAGCATATGAAGAAGTAGTGTATTAACGCTGTCCGACAAATAATAAAATCTTCATTATGTGCAGAAGTTGGAAAAGTTGGAAAATAGACTTGTACCGTTAAGAAGATGGTGGGAACACTGGCAATTTTTATGGTCATTAATCTATGAGTTACATCATAGGAGTTTATCACATTTTTCTTTTTTCACCGTCTTCCAACTAGAGAGCTGCCCAAGTTTTGACTTATGTTTCTCCTCCATCATATATTCGAGAACATTAATTCTGTTCCACCATACCCAGGTGAATATATTTCTATCCATTGATGAAGCCTCTCTGGCTTTATTATATCAGAATATGTTTTACACAGATCTTCAGATGATCACCACTGAGCGGAATCCCTAGTCTGACGACTGCTTTTGTGATCACAGACTCTAATAAAGCGAAAAAATTATATCTGTCTTGGACTGCTGTTTTGATTCGCGACTATGCAGCAGTTTGTGAAGATGTCTGTTGTAGATCTTTCGCGACGTCATTTTCGTGCGGCATCAGTCGAGATAATTTCCTTTTTTTTTTTTTTTTTTTTTTTTTCGTTGTACTCCATTAGCAAGTGGACTGAAATAACTGCTGGAGATCTCAATTCAAACAAAGCCACTATTGTGAAAATTGGCGGGAACGAAGAAGAAGCTGGAAAATTTGATGAAAAACTGTTTTATGTACAATTGGATTACTAAGAAAGGTTCATCTGCAGAAGATGAGGTTCGTCTCCACATTTAAGATTATCACGAAAATGAACATTCCACATTAGGAAAATTATTAGTTAGTATTAGGAAAGTAAGTGTTTTTTTCCAGGCAGTCGCATATCGCAAATTGCATTTCTGTATAACGTGTGTTTATCTAGGTGTAAGCTGTTGATGGAAAGAGAACCTACAGCTGGGTGTCGATGTCAAAGCAAGCAATATGGGCCCAAATTAGGGGTCACTTTACCAGGGCAAATACATACAAGTCACTCTGCATTCTAAGAACTCAACAACGAAAATTTTAGGAGTATCATCTATGAAGACAGTTTTAACAGCCGTGTTAGAAAAGCGCTACGTAAACAAAGAGATGAAGATCCCAGATTCAGGAGAAGTAAAAACCTATCTGAGAAACAAAAGCTGAACGCAGCGAAAATAAGCGTAAGGAGAGCAATGAGAGAAGCGGAACGATTTCGAAAGTAAGTCGTTGTCAACCGACCTGAGTAAAAACCCTAAGAGATTTTGGTCGTATGTAAAATCAGTAAGTGGGTCAAAATCATCCATTCTCTCAGCAACCACACCGGCACCGAGACGGAAGATAACAGAGAGAAGGCAGAAACACTGAATTCGATCTTCCAAAGTTGTTTCACCGCGGATGATAGTAGCTTTGTCGAGCGAACGTCGAAATGGCAGATACTGAGATGACCGATCGCGGAATTGAAAAGCAGCTACAATCGCTTAGTAGCGGAAAGTGTTCAGAGCCAGATGAGATACCTTTCCTGATTCTATAAGGATTATGCGAAAGAAACTTGCTCCCCTTCTAACAGTAATTTATCGTAGATCGCTTGAGCAATGAAAGGTGTCTAATGATTGGAGAAAAGCGCAGGTCATTCCCGTTTTTAAGGAAGACCGTAAGACGGTGGCATGTGGTTAAATACACAGAACAGTAGCTGATAAGGCAAGTAAGATCACAAAGCTAAAATTTTACAATCTAATAGCTACCACTGTTCTAACATAAAGAAGCGAATCTTGGATAACAACTAAGACTGACAAAAGAAGAATACAGTGGGCTGAAATGAAACTTTTAAGTAAAGTATGTACCCTCAGAGATCAAATGTAAAACAATGTTATAAGAGAGGAGCTTAATATTACTGTGTAAGTGCAACAATGATCAAAGATGCATAAAACGCAAACAATTTATCAACTGACTTGGAAAGACAGATTAGTTAAACAAGTAATCAACTACAAATCAGTAGGATATAGAGATTTATTACCATCGATGAACAAATGACTTCAGTCAAGACGGAATAGAGCTTAAATCTACTGTATGAAGTGAAGAAGAAGAAGAAGAAGAAAAAGACTCTGTACCTCTTCAATCTTCGGAGAAGCAAGAACACGGAAAAAGATGTGGACACCGTGCGGAACTTGAAGACAAAGCAGTTTTCTCCAAAGCCTAATGCTGTCTTCTAGTGCAGTCTGTCTTGGCAGATTGTCCGAGACACCGGTCACTACTGGTTCTACATCATTGTCGCATGAAATTGATAAGTTCAGCGACTTGCCTTCCACACTACGGTCAGTTTGTGCTCATAAGAAGAAGTCTGAATCAGTGAAGAATTTGCTGAATTTAGAATGTCTGAGGCAAAAAGAGATGCTACTAGCCAAAGACTAATGACATTTCCCATTTCTTGCTCATACGTATTATGTGCTAAGGGGCTTCCTTAGAGAAACGTCAAGGGGCTGGAGTCCATAAGAAAAATGGGGATGAAGAAACACAGAAATTCATTATGTTGTCTCTCCAAGGCAATGACATGGATATGTTTTGTGTGTATTGATCGGCCGTCTAAAATCATAAGCACTAAATTTTCTTAGGCTGATCTGAAGAACTGTACAAATATCTGAAACAAGTGGTAAAAATCTCGATGGTCATTCAGCCTGATGACGTGCTTTTTGTCCACCCGACGCGTAGGAAGACCCAATTTGAATAATGTCTGCACCCTCTTTCCTGGGGAAGCCCAGCATCGTAGCATCGGCAACTGAAAAGCTAATTTACACAGTTACGGTTTCTCCTCTGTCTGATGATGGAAGCATTTATACTTAACACTTTCCACAGGGAGATATTAGCTTATTAGCTTCAGCTTACTCATATGACAGTCTCTAAGCGCCACCAAGGGCCAGCTTGTACATGGTAATAATTCCCACCATGAGCTCAAAAAAGTTCGGAAATATACTCGAAAACTCATTACTCTAGCTTTCTAACATTCAAGTCTGGACGCCTCGAAGGAAACTTCACCCATCATTTTCAGTTCTTTTTTCAAAAGTGTGGTTCCTTTGCTTTTCTCTTGCAACTGGAAAGAAAAAATGCTATAAATATTTGAAATTGTGGCTTTCTGTGGTGTCACCGCCAGACACCACACTTTCTTTACAGGTCAGTATCATGACTTCTAAAAGGAAACTCGTTGCCCTTGACCTCAAGCAGGAACTCCTAATACGAGGTGCAACAATAAAGTAATTAGATTGATTTTCCTTGCAAGATGTGGCAACCCTGCAGGCTTGCGTAGGCACAATATCTTTGACCTTGGTCTATACGCTGCTTCTAGTCCAAGTGGCGCATCGATGCAATTGCTCAGTCTTGAGTTGTGCTGTAATAAGTTAACACGTGTTTGTGTCTCTCGTCACGGAAATGGAACCGCATAATATTGCGCAATGGTATGCCATTTCGTTTTGCATTAAACTGGGTGAAAACGCGTCGACAACTTACGGTAAGCTTCAGAAAGCTTTTGGAGAGGAGGTTATGTCAAGAGCTCAAGTTCTTCGTTGGCATAAAATGTTTAGTGAAGGCAGAACGAATGTTGAAGATGAAGACCGCAGTGGACGACCATCTACCTCATGGACAGATGTGAACTTGGCCAGGGTGCTTGAACTCATATGATCAGATCGAAGATTGTCCGTGAAAATGATTGCCGAAGAACGTGAAAGAGTTCTTCGCGTCCATGCCAACATAGCTGATAATTGGATTCTGCATCACGATAAGGCGCCATCCCGTACTGCTCTGTGTGTACAGCAGTTTTTAACCTCAAAACCAATTTCAGTACTACCACAGCCACCTTATTCACCAGATATCGCTCCCTGCGACTTTGTTCTATTTCCAAGAGTCAAAACGGCCGTCAAGGGACACCATTTTCAAACAACACAAGATGTCCAAAGAGCTGTGAAACGGGTCTTGGAGGATATTACAGAAGATGAGTTCCAAAAATGTTACCATCATTGGCAGAAGCGCTGGAAAAAGTGTGTGCAATCAGAAGGGAACTACCCTGAAGGAGACATCAATAAACTAGACTAAAACGGTGAGCAACATTTTTTTTCACATCAGTCTCATTACTTTACTGTCGCACCTCGTATTAGGTTGTTGACAAAAAGTCATTACTGCCGAGTACAGTGTTGTACTGCTGGTTGTTTATGACACCAGAAAAAAAGATCTTACTCGACAGTACGCAACTCAACTGAAGAGCGAGCTGGACCAACAGAATATTATGCGAAAGCTTGAGAATGGAGAACTGGATGTAGCTGTTTATGAGATCGTTCAGATTTCAATGCGGTAAAGACATTCCAGTTAGGGCCGGTTAATAAAGGAAACTGTGGTGTCACCGCCACACACCACACATGCTAGGTGGTAGCCTTTAAATCGGCCGCGGTCCGTTAGTATACGTCGGACCCGCGTGTCGCCACTATCAGTGATTGCAGGCCGAGCGCCGCCTCACGGCAGGTCTAGAGACACTTGCTAGCACTCGCCCCAGTTGTACAGCCGACTTTGCTAGCGATGGTTCACTGACAAAATACGCTCTCATTTGCCGAGACGATAGTTAGCATAGCCTTCAGCTACGTCATTTGCTACGACCTAGCAAGGCGCCATTATCATTTGCTATCTATCTTGTGATGCATGTACCGTCAGACCGATGTTCATCAATTATGGATTAAAGTTAAGTATTCCAGAAGCTACGTACCTTTTTTGCTAGTATAATTACTTTACCTGTTCCAGACCTCACGCCTGCCTGCGTGAGCTTAAACGCGTGCCTTTCGGCTTCATCTCCTAGTGGCTTGGCTGTCTTGCCAAGTCACAACAGAAACAACAGTTGACTTTTGAAACTGATATTCTTCTATTTGATAACTAGAAACAGTGTGTGTGCGAAAACCTCTCTCTAGTAATGTGAAAGCAAGTACTTTTAGCTTCCGATTACAACGTCTGATACAGGATAGCCTTTGCTACCCTACTTTTAAGCATGTACATTAAATTTGCGTATTGTTTTCTATGTACATTGTGGTGTCACTGCCAGACACCACACTTGCTAGGTGGTAGCCTTTAAATCGGCCGCAGTCCGCTAGTATACGTCGGACCCGCGTGTCGCCACTATCAGTGATTGCAGACCGAGCGCCGCCACACGGCAGGTCTAGAGACACTTCCCGTCATAGTAGATTGGCTGTCTTGCCAGTCCACAACATACTTGATACCAATTAATCTGAAACGCATATGACTGTCTTGAAATCCAACTGAAAATGAAGAATGGTTATCAGTAATATTCAAAATGACTTTGTCATGAAACAATCACACACAATGGTTCACTGTTACGTGATGTAAATGTTCCCTATTACAAAAGCGGTTCTGTTGAATCTACGTGACATTTTTATCAGTGAACTGTGTTCCTAATATTTTAACAAATATTCGTTTAGGCCCTACAATTGTTTCTTAACTTGCAACGGAAAACTCAGCTCTGCTCGGACTGCACTGTAAAAAAGGTGAGTAGAAACACATCACTGCACGACAGTCTGCCCTTTGTCTTATTTAGCTGTCGGCATTAGCAAAGGTCTTTTTTTGTTCTTTTTTACAGTAATGATAACCACTGCTCACACAATGATGTAAGGCGTGACAGCGCAACTTTTTAGCAAACACATTTAAACAGTGAGAATAAGCTTCAGTGAAATGTTTCATAAATGAGGTAGTGGGTATATTGCAATTTGATCGAAACCTTTTAATAACACAAGAAGAACTCGAACGAACACGAACGATCACTCTTTCTCAAAATTATCTTCCTCAATGAATCTTTTTACGTGACACTTTTATTTTAAATAACGTAGTATTCACTCTTTTGGATTCCTAAAGAAGTACCTTGAAGTTAACGTTAGTATTAGAAACTAATTAAAATACTGAACACATGGCTGGAAGTTCACCTGAATATCAATACGTAGATACTGTTGAACCCAAGTAAATCTTTACACTACAATAATTATTTACCTAGTGTTTGCAGGAAATAAAGCTTACTTCAGATAACACTTTTCCTAATGAGAAGCCAGTTCATAAGATTTTCTCAGTCCTTCTTTATCGTCAAATTACACATCTTCAAGCACTTCAAATAATGCTTCATTGCTTATGTAGTACATTCGCCATCCAGGCTCCTCACTATCAGGACACGACAACTTATGTCCCTCTCTGACCGACAAATGCTTGCGCCATCTACGCTAGCCCGAGTTCTACTCATTACTACAAATTCAGGTAGCCAATGAATACGTCACTCATGTGATCAGGCATTAGATTACATTAGATTAGATCAGATTCAGTTTTAATTCCCTAGACCCAAAACTGAGATGATGCAAAACTGCTCCTAGTGGTAAAAATTCCGAACAATCGTGATTTTCTTGGTATTAGCATTCAAATATAAGCCGAACGTCAAATATTCAAGACAAAATGTGATTTCTCATGATTTTAACAATTCCTCCAAGTATAGATACTTTTCAGTTTGACGGGTTGGTGGCAGTAACGTGTATGCGGTAGGTGAGGGCTGGCTATAAAATGGAGAAAAACGACACGGCGTGCGGTAGGTGACATTTCTGGAGGTAGTGGCTCAGGTAACGAAAAAGATGCAGAGGAGTTTCCAGAGAAGATACGGAAGGCAATAGAAAATTTAACCGCTGATATCTTGTACAATGCTGATGAAATTGGCCTCTTTTCGAAAATGCTACCTTTAAAATTATTAGCTGCCAAGAACAAGGAAGGTCATGGTACAAACAACAGAAATAGTGCTCAACATTAATGGTGGGCTGTAACGGAAATGAGACTCACAAACTACAGGTCATAGCGATTGGGGAATCGCAACATCCACTTTGTCTTTGACTCCGTGGCAGAAATACACTACTAGTGCAATCAATACTGCGCTGATAAGAAAACGTGAATGGACAAAGATATATTCTCCAAGTGGTTCCACGAAACATTTGTACCAAGTGTGGGAAATGAGCGTCTGCTGTAAGGTGTCCTTATTACTAACAATGCCCCCACTCTTCTGTTGTGACTCTGGGATCCAAGCAGTCTTTCTTCCAAGTAATGTGAGACTATGGACTAGGAAATTTGGGAACATTTAAAAGTCTTTGTTGACAAGCACTTCTTGTCTTCTGGCTGAAAGAATGTGGGAATGAATCAGGAGAGACTATGTTGAAGATGTGGAAAGCAATCAACTAACATGATGTTGTTTTCCAAACAGCGGAAGCAGGGTGTAAATATTTCTTCATTTCCTCAATTTCAACCACACTAAGAAACTACCTTGTAACTTGTGTCTTATTCAGTACCACTCTGCATTCAAGAGGAGAATAAAGGTTAACCTGTTATCATCGGCGTAGTTTCCTCCTCGGCGTATCCCAGCTTTTTTCTTCTTCCTACCGGGAACTCGTATCTCTCTCTTACAGTGTAATCTATTCATGCTTTTCTCGCCCCTTTATTTTTCTGTTTTCTTCCGTATATCTCACCTACCAGACATCCTCGATTATTACTCGCTCTTCCTCTAACCAGCCAGCTTCTTGATTTCTTCTGTATAATCCCGTATAGTTTTCTTAGACGTTCTTTCTCACACTCGTAAACGTCGTACTCAGGAAACTGCTTAACGCAATGTTTGTTATATTAAGGTTTCCTAAATTCCATTCATTTATGACAATACATTTTACTGTCTTTGTTATTATTTTTGTTGCAGTGTGGTCTTCAGTCAGAAGAATGGTTTAATGCAGCTCTCGAAGATAATCTATCCTGTGGAAGCCCCCTTCATCTCTGCATAACTACTGCAAGACGCATCCAATTCAACCTGCTTCCTGTATTCGTTCCTTGGTCTCCCACTGCAATATTTCTTATCGTACTTTTCTGCATTACGAACATTACGATTACTTGATGTCTCAAAATGTGTCATATCAACCAGTCTCTTCTTTTAGTCAGGTTGTGCCGTTAATTTCTTTTTTCTCCAATTACATTCAGTGCCTCCTCTTAGATACTCGATATAGCCACCAAAACATCAGCAGTCTTCTGCAGCAGCGCATTTCAAAAGCTTCTGTTCTATTGTCTTAACAGGCGATCGTCCACGTTTCACATCTGAACAAGTCTACGCTCCAGATAAATACCTTCAGAAAAGGAGTTCCTAATACTTAAATTTATATTAAATGTTAACACACTTTTATTTTTCAGAAGTGCTTTTGTTGCGAAAGCCAGTTTGCATTTTATATTCTCTCTATTTTTGCCATTATCAGTTTGTTTGTTGCCTAAACAACAAAAATCATCTTCTACTTTTAGTGTATTTTTTTCTGTTCAAATTCCCCCACATCGCCTGATTTAATTCGGTTACCCTTGTTTTGCTCTTGTTGATGTTCAACTTATAACTTCTTTTCAAGATACTATCCATTCAGCTGCTCCTACAAGTCCTTTCATGCCATTGAAAGAATTAAAACGTCATCAGCAAATTTTTCTTTCTTCTCCCTAATTTCTGAATCCCTTCCAGATATTATCATGATTTTGTTTACTGCATTCTCACTGTACAAACAGAACAAAATCGGAGGCAGGCTACAGCTCTGCATCACTCCTTAGTCGACCATTGCATACATTACATATCCACCGAATCTAATAACTGCTGCCTGATTTCCGTGCAAGTTCTAAAGAAATCTTCCGCTCCCTGTATTTTATCACTATAACGTTTCAAAGAGTATGTACTAATCAGCATTCTCAGAAGCTTTTCCTAAATCTGAAAATGCGATAAATGTGGATTTGCCTTTCTTAAGTCGATCTTCTGAGCCCTTCTACTTAGGAGGACTAGTATTGCAACGCGTGTTCCTTTATTTCTCAGAATCCAAGTATGATCTTCCCAAACACCTACTTCTATCGGCTTTTCCATTATTCTGTAAATAATACGTATCAGTATTTTACACGTAAGCCTTTTTTTGAGTCAGCAGTCATTTGACTGGTTTGATATGGCCTGCCACGAATATCTCTCTTATGCCATCCTCTTCATCTCAGGATAACACTTGCAACCTACTTCCTCAATAATTTGTTGGGTGTATATAATAATTCCAATCCCAAAGAAAGCAGGTGTTAACCCCCGGAATAAACAACATTCCATTGGAACTACTGACGGCCTTGGGAGAGCCAGTCCTGACAAAACTCTACCATCTGGTGAGCAAGATGTATGAAACAGGCGAAATACCCTCAGACTTCAAGAAGATTATAATAATTCCAATCCCAAAGAAAGCAGGTGTTGACAGATGTGAAAATTACCGAACTATCAGTTTAATAAGTCACAGCTGCAAAATACTAACGCGAATTCTATACAGACGAATGGAAAAACTAATAAAAGCCGACGTCGGGAAGATCAGTTTGGATAACGTAGAAATGTTGAAACACGTGAGGTGGTACTGACCCTACGACTTATTTTAGAAGAAAGATTAAGGAAAGGCAAACCTACGTTTCTAGCATTTGTGGACTTAGAGAAAGCTTTTGATAATGTTGATTGGAATACTCTCTTTCAAATTCTGAAGGTGGCAGGTGTAAAATACAGGGACCGAAAGGCTATTTACCCAATTTGTACAGAAAGCTGATGGCAGTTATAGGGGTCTCGGGGTATGAAAGGGAATCAGTGATTGGGAAGGGAGTGAGACAGGGTTGTAGCCTCTCCCCGATGTTATTCAATCTGTATATTGACAAGCAATAAAGGAAACAAAAGGAAGATACGGAGTAGGTATTAAAATCTATGGAGAAGAAATAAAAACTTTGAGGTTCGCCGATGACATTGTAATTCTGTCAGAGACAGCAAAGGACTTGGAAGAGCAGTTGAACGGAGTGGACAGTGTCTTGAAAGGAGGGTATAAGATGAACATCAACAAAAGCAAAACGAGGATAATGGAATGTAGTCGAATTAAGTCGGGTGATTCTGAGGAAATTAGATCAGGAAATGATACACTTGAAGTAGTAAAGGAGTTTTGCTATCTGGGGAGCAAAATAACTGATCATGGTCGAAGTAGAGTGGATATAAAACGTAGACTGGCAACGGCAAGGAAAGCGTTTCTGAAGAAGAAAAATTTGTTAACATCGAGTATAGATTTAAATGTCAAGAAGTCGTTTCCGAAAGTATTTGTATGGAGTATAGTCATGTATGGAAGTGAAACGTGGACGATAAATAGTTTAGACAAGAAGAGAATAGAAGCTTTCGAAATGTGGTGCTACAGAAGAATGCTGAAGATTAGATGGGTAGATCACATAAATAATGAGGAGGTACTGAGTAGAATTGGGGAGAAGAGGAGCTTGTGGCAAAACTTGACTAGAAGAAGGGATCGGTTGGTAGGACTAGTTCTGAGACATCGAGGGATCACCAATTTAGTATTGGAGGGCAGCGTGGAGGGTAAAAATCGAAGAGGGAGACCAAGCGATGAATACACCAAGCAGATTGAGAAAGATGTAGGCTGCAGTAGGTACTGGGAGATGAAGAAGCTTGCACAGGATAGAGTAGCATGGAGAGTTGCATCAAACCAGTCTTAGGACTGAAGACCACAACAACAACAACATTTCAGTCTCTTCTTCCTCTACAGGTTTTGCCGTCCACAGCTCCCTCTAGCACCATGGAAGTCATTCGCTGAAGTCTTAATTTGTGTTCTATCATCCTGTCCCTTCTCCTTGTCAGTGTTTTTCACATACTCCTATTCTCTCCGATTCTGCATAGGACCTCCTAATTCCTTACCTCATAAGCCCACCTAAACTTCAACACTCGTCTGTAGCACCACATCTCAAATGCTTCGACTCTTCTGTTCCGGTTTTCCCACATATACATTTCACTACCATACAATGCTATGCTCCAAATGTGTATTCTCAGAAATTTCTTCCTCAAATTAAGGGGTATGTTTGATACAATTTTCTTGGCCAGAAACGCTGTTTTTCCTAGTGCTAGTCTGCTTCTGACGTCCTGGTTATTTTGCTGCCAAGGTAGTAGAATTCCTTAAATTCATATACTTCGTAACCACAAGTCTTGATGATAACTTTCTAGTTGTTATCGTTTCTCCTACTTCTGATTACATTCGTCTATCTTCGATTTACTCTCTATCCATATTCTGCATTCATTACATAGTTCATTCCATTCAGGAGATACTGTAATCCTTCTTCACTTTCACTCAGGATAGCAACGTCATCAGAGAATTTTATCATTGATATCCTTTCAACTCATATTTTAATTCCACTCCTGAACCTTTCTTTTATTTTCGTCATTGCTTCTTAGATGTAAGTATTGAAATGTAGGGGCGAAAGACTGCCTTACATACTTTTTAAATTCAAGCACTTCGTTCATGTTTGTCCAGTCTTATTATTCGCTGTTGGCTCTTATACATATTGCATATTACTTCTCTTTCCCTTATAAGTTTCCCCTATTTTTCTCAGATTTTCGAACATCTCGCCCAATTTTAAGTTTCCAAATGCTTTTTCCAGGTCGACTAATCGTATGAAAGTGTCTTGATTTTTCTTTGGCATTGGTACAATTATCAACTGCAACGATAGAGCTGCCTCTCAGTTGTCTTTGTCTTACCTGAAGCGGAGCTGATCTTCATCTAACACTTCCTAAAATTTCTTCTCCATTCTTCTGTATATTACACCTGTTAGCAACTTGGATGCATGAGTCGTTGACCTGCTTGTGTCATAATTCTGGCAGTTGTCAGCCTTTGCCGGCTTTGGAATTGTGTGGATGATATTTTTCCGAAAGTCAGATGGTATGTCGCCAGACTCAAACATCGACGCGAAGAGTCGTTTTGTTGCCAATTCCCAGAATGATTTAAGAAATTCTGGTGGAATATTCTCTATTCCTACTGTCTTATTTGACATTAAGTCCTCCAAAGCTTTTTCAGATTCTGATTATAATACCGGATCCCCTATCTCTTCTAAATGGACTCCTGTTTCTTCTTCTGTCACATCAGACAAATCTTCCCCGTCATAGAAGCTTGCAGTGTTGTCTTTCCACCTATCCGCTCTCTCCTTTGCATTTAGCAGTGGAATTTCCGTTGTACTCTTAATATTACCGCTCTTACTTTCACCTTCAATGAAGATTGTTTTGACTTTCGTATACGGTAAGTGAATTACGACTATCATTTCTTTTTCGATTTCTTCAAATGTTTCATGCACCCATTTCGCCTTAGCTTCCCTACACTTCCTATTTATTCCATTCTTCAGCGACCTGTGTTACTGTATTCCTGAATTTCCCTGAACATGTTTGTACTTCCTTCTTTCAGCTGTCAATTGAAGCATTTCTTCTGTTACCCATGGTTTCTTCGCAGCTATCTTCTTTGTATCTATGTCTTGCTTTCCAACTTCTGTGATTGCCCTTTTTAGAGATGTTCATTCCTCTTCAACTTTTCTGCCTACTGAGCTATTGCTTATTGCTGTGTCTATAGCCTTAGAGAACTGCAAGCGTATCTCGTCATTCTGTAGTGCTTTGGTATCCCACTGCTTTGCGCATTGATTCTTCGTGACGAATCTCTTAAACTCCAGCCTACTCTTCATTATAACTACGTTGTGATCTAAGTCTATATCTGCACCCGGGTACGCCTTACAATCCAGTATCTGATTTCGGAATCTCTATCTGACCATGATGTAATCTAACTAAACTCTTCCTGCATGACCCGTCCTTTACCAGGTGTACTTCCTTCTCTTGTGATTCTTGAACGGAGTATTCGCTGTTACTAGCTGATATTTATTACAGAACTGTATTAGTCTTTCTCCTCTGTCACTCTTTGTCCCAATCTCATATTCTCCTGTTACATTTTCTTCGACTCCGTGCCCCACAATTTCATTCCAGTCCCCCATGACCATTAGAGTTTCGTCTTCCTTTCAGCTACTCTCTCTCTCGATTCACCTTAAGCTTGCAACGTCGCCATGTGTTCCTGAACTGTTGTTGTCGATGGTGATTTGGTGTGGATTCTGATAAGAACAACCCAGTCAGTGAACTGTTCACAGTAATACACTCTATGCCCTACCTTCCTTCTCTTAACGAATTGTATTCCCGTTATACAATTTTCTGCTGCTGTTGATATTTGCCTATACTTATCTCACTCTATGCCCTACCTTCCTTCTCTTAACGAATTGTATTCCCGTTATACAATTTTCTGCTGCTGTTGATATTTGCCTATACTTATCTCACTCTATGCCCTACTTTCCTTCTCTTAACGAATTTTATTCCCGTTATTCAATTTTCTGCTGCTGTTGATATTTGCCTATACTTATCTCACTAGAAATCCTTGTCTTATTTCCATTTCACTTCACTGACCCCTACAACCTCAGACTGAGACTTTGCATTTCCCTACCACGTTCAAGCTTCTGTCATTCCACGCTCCAAACCGTAGTACGTTATCCATTTGTTGGTTGTTCAATCTTGGTTTCATGGTTCCTACACACTTGGCAGTCCCCTCCCAGAGATCCGAATGGGGGACTCTTCCGGAATCTTTTGGTGGTGGTGGTGGTGGGTAGTGTTTAACGTCCCGTCGACAACGAGGTCATTAGAGACGGAGCACAAGCTCGGGTTAGGGAAGGATCGGGAAGGAAATCGGCCGTGCCCTTTCAAAGGAACCATCCCGGCATTTGCCTGAAACAATTTAGGGAAATCACGGAAAACCTAAATCAGGATGGCCGGAGACGGGATTGAACCGTCGTCCTCCCGAATGCGGAATCTTTTGGCAATGGAGAGATTATCATGACACCTTTTCTGTTACATGTCCTGTGGATACACGTTACAGATCATTAATGAAGTGCTTTCCATTGCCCTCTAGAACCTTATGCCATAGATCATTGCTGATTCTTCCATCAGCCGGCCGGGGTGGCCGAGCGGTTCTAGGCGCTACAGCCTGGAACCGCGCGACCGCTGCTGTCGCAGGTTCGAATCCTGCCTCGGGCATGGATGTTTGTGATGTCCTTAGGTTAGTTAGGTTTAAGTAGTTCTAAGTTCTAGGGGACTGGTGACCTCAGAAGTTAGGTCCCATAGTGCTCAGAGCCATTTGATTCTTCCATCGTCAGGGGCGATTTCCGACGAAGAGGACTAGAGAGTGGCCTAAAACTCTGTACGCTCCTCCACCCTCTTTAACATGGCCATTGGCGGAATGAGAGTGACTTCTTACGACGAAAGTCTCCGATTGCCAACGCTGATTATTAATCAAAACATAAGGGGTGGAATGTTTCGAACCCGGGGCCAAAGACATTTTGATTACAAAACAAAGACACTACACCTTTTCCTTCGTGATTATTAGTTGCATTTTGACTCGGCAACTGTCATTTGACAGCCGTTCAAGGTCATCGTTGATGCGTTTACTCAGTTTTTCTTTTCTTTTCTTCTCTTTTATTAGAGAGGACAGAGCTACTGTACCGCCCACCTAGACCACGGGTGACAGTAACCTAATATTCATACCTTTTAGCACCTGCTTTTGTTGGAAATGGATATGTTACATTCTAAATGAAGTCTGAGGGTCTCTTTTATCTTGTACGCCATGGGGTGATTGTCCCAGGCTCCTGACTAATTCTTAGGGAACGTCATCAACTTCTGGGGCCTTGCTTCGACTTAGTCCTTAAAGTGTTTTGTCACATCAGTCTCACATCTCTCTTCATCTGCTTTACCTTTGTCAGTTATAATATCGTCTACAATTTCCTTTCTATCGTATAGGCCTTCCATACACTCCCTCCATCTTTAAGCTTTCCATTCTTTGCTTGTCACTGGCCTGCCATCTAAACACATGTCGTTAATACGTGTGATACTTTTTTATTGGTACATGTGCTTCTCTTCTTTTTTTCTGCAGGTGGCTTGTATTTTTTCCCTACATTAGCATGCTTCTACACTCACTTCCTGTCAATATCATTTTTATAGCTTTTTATTATCTTTATTTGCTACGTTTTTGTATTTTCTCATTTCGTCATTTAAATTCAGTATCTCTTCCGTCATTCCATGGCTTCTTTTAGGCCTGACCTTTATAACTATTTGATCCTCTGCAGCCTTCGCTATCTCCCAAAGCCACCAAACCACCTTCTGCAGTATTCCTTTTCCCTGTTTCACTCAATCGTTGCCTAATGATTCCTTTTAAAGTCTCAACAACCTCTAGTTCTTTCAATTTATCCACGTCCCATCCTCTTAAATTCCTACTTTATAGTCACTGTTATCGTTATGAGTGGTATCATTGATCGATACCAGCCCCACCCGCGTCTGACAGTTGGCAACGTTGGCAGGTTTCCGGCTGAGGCCGATAACTGTCGTCCATGGGCCCGACGGATCCAATGGTGCACGCCCACTGAGCCGCGCCTTCAGCAGCTCCTACTATGAGCGCCCTTTGCCAGCGCTATGTGGGATGACCGGCAGCAGCTGAACAACCAGTCTCAGTCACAGTTTTCGACTGTCTCCTGGTTGGTAACAAGCCCCTCTCCGCTCCATGTAAGGTGAACGGCCGTTGAGAGCCGCCATGACAGTCACTCTTTGGGTAGCGGCTGAACTGAGCGGACGGGATCGAGGGCGATCTCCGTCTTTGCTGCAAATTTCACCGTGTGATGAGGTATTATGTTTTACGCTGTTACTAATCCGCTATTTTTCAGGATTGAAATAGTTAGCGTGTCGTTGCGGCCATTCATTCACTTTTTTCAGAAATTTTGCTTTTATAATTAAAGTTTTCAGTTAGGCTTTCTTTTTCAGAGGCGAGCATGGGGGCTCGCGTTATCCATTTATAGTGCTGCAATCACTTGGTGCCTTCAGCACACGAGAGCAGCAATAGGTCTAAAAAAACGCGTATAGTTTCACTTTTAGAAGCAGCGTTTTTTGCAATGTTAAAGTAACTTCGGGCCTCACCCTACCTAGTTAACACGTGGTCATAACGGCTGATGAGTAATTTGGATGACGATTGCGTGTGAAACTTGGTAGGAGATGTGTACGTGACATACTTAAGGTGCTAAGCGTGTGACGTAACATTTTTCTAGGCTATCTCATAAATTTTGTTCACAGTTCGTTTTTAAACCCCATTTGCAAGCAGCACGTCCTAACTACTTTGATAAAGAATAGGTTGAGCGTGTGAATGATTGTATAGTATGGAAAGCGAGAACGAACAGAGGGGTGAGTACAATGAAATTAGCTGTTGGTATCGGTCACCCACGTGGTGCCGAATTGCACTACCAGCGAGCTACCAGTTCGTTGTTGGAAATTAGTTAAGGTGAGAATGCTTATGTGTGCTGTTAATTGACCATTTGCGTGTGCCGTATTTCACAGAATGTTTTATTTTTTTCTTAGAATTTCCTTTCTTTTGTGAATATGGGAGATGTTTGTGTCTGCTTTGTTCCCCCGCTTTTCCGCCAAAGAGAATTTTTGTTATTCGATCCTAGTAGTAATCTCGGGCGCGAATTTCGATTACTATCCCAGCAGACGCACCACAAGTGTAGTAACGTAGTCCCATCCTCTTTCTCAGCGCTTAAGTAGAAACGAGATGCCTCTTAGTTTAAGCACCTTCAGTGCGAGACAAAACTAGAAGTTATTTGACTGACTTCGAAAGTTTGCTCGTCAATTAGTAGCAGGAGCCTCACAACGCACGATGCTCTTGTAATATCTGGGCTTTGTTACTGTTTGTTCTTTTGCGAAGTTACTTTGCAATGCCTGGGGACAGCTGAAAGTTAAGGAAAACTTCTGTTTACTGTATTTATGTGTTTGTTAATCATTTCAGCTCCTGTCTACTACCGTACGACGACAGCTGCTGCGTCACTTTGTAACTCACCTCCCCTTACTAAAGTGTATTTAGCGGTACACAAGAGTACGTCTATAAAAATAGTAGTACTGGCTCCCAATGTGTTTTCCTTTAGGTGCAAGAGATAGCTTGAGGCTCTTATTTTGCAAGATAAAATAAATGCACAAATAATCATTTTGACAGAAAGGAAACAGGAATAAAATGAAATAAAATATAACGTGGGAGGCGAATTCATAAAAGTAATTCTAATTTTCTATTAGACTACTTGTATTCGATAATGATTTCTCCTGTCAGTCTTAATCATATGCTTTTGCCAGTTCGTGACTGATGTTGGTTCACTCTACACAACAATGCGTTAACAGTTCGTGTACCCTTGATCGTTCGATGCTCTTGTTGAATGTTATCTCCATAGATGTCTCGTGTATACCGGGGAGACACATAAGCAAATAATTTTACACCTTGACCACGGCCCCTCAGCCTGGCAGTTACAGTAAACACCAGCTGTGCAAGAATACATCGTGTTGACAACCTTGATAAAAAGGAGACTTGCGTTACAGATGGTCTGCAGCAGCTGTTGATTTGTATGTGAAAATTAATGCACCTCCCTCATAACGGAGTTAAAAATAAGGTAGGAACAATGTAGGTAATGTGTAATGATATTCCGGCCACGATGGCCGAGCGGTTCTAGGCGCTTCAGTCCAGAACCGCGCTCCTGCTACGGCCGCAGGTTCGAATCCTACCTCGGGCATGAATGTGCGTGATGCACTTAGGTTAGTTAGGTTTAAGTAGTTCTAAGTTCTAGGGGGCTGATGACCTCAGATGTTAAGTCCCATAGTGTTCAGAGCCATTTGAACTATTTTGTAATGAAACAACAAATAGTGTGCAAATATTGACATTCATACTCTGTAATATATGGTATACGAATAGACGGTGTTACGAAAGCGATGACAGGAGTTTGAGCCAGACCGCTTGGGATGCGTTGGGGAGACGCTCTGTAGCACACCCACAGGCACCAACGACCTTCCAGTTATAATCTGCGATGGTGGGGGAACTAGTTGTCAACTGCACTGGTGGTGGAATGGAGCGTCCTACTGCAGAACCTCGAGGGCAGAGTGGAAGCCCATTGCAGAACATGCATTGCCACCTGTAGTGATCATTGTTAAGAATCACGTCTCTCCATTTTGTCCAGCGCACCATAAAAACCTGTGGTGGCTTACACTGAGGCGACAAAAGTCATGGGATAGCGATAAGCACATATGCAGATGGCGGTAGTATCGCATACACAAGGTATAAAAGGGCAGCACATTGAGAGAGTGGTCATTCGTACTCATGTGATTCGTGTGTTAAGTTTGCGGATGTCATTATGACCGCAAGACAGGAATTAACAGACTATAAACGCGGAATGGTAGTTGGACCTAGGTTCGTGGGACATTCAATTCCGGAAATCGTTAGGGAATTCCACATTGCGAGATCCACAGTGTTAAGAGTGAACCGAGAATACCAAATTTCAGCCATTTCTCATCACGGTAAGCGCTGTGGCCGAAGGCCTTCATTTAATGACCGAGAGTAGTGGCATTTGAGTTGAGTAGTCAGTGCTAACAGAGAAGCAACATTGAGTGATATAACCACAGAAACCAATGTGGAACGTACGAAAGACGTATCCGTCAGGACAGTGCGGCGAAATTTAGCGTTAATGGGCTATGGCAGCAGACGATCGACACGAGTGTCTTTGTTTACACCACGACATCGGCTGCAGTGTCTCTCCAGGGCTCGTCACCGTATCTGCTGGATCCTAGACGACTGTAAAACCGGAGCCTGGTAACGTGAGTCCTGATTTTAGTTGGTTAGCGCTTATGGTTGGATTAGAGTGTGTAATGGTTCTTTATTTACGTGACCATTACGGCACTCCAACCCCAGTTCTCGATACCAGTAATACCGTACTACTTTTCTGCGAAGTAACAGACAAATTTTTGTGACAATATTCACATTTGGTTTTATTAATGTATAGGTACTCCGATGTATCGATATACTGCAGTTATATGATTCTTGTGTGTATTAATTTCTGTGAGACTGTCATAATCTTTGACTTACTTGTAACCGTTTTGGCGCGAATCCGCAAAGAGCAGTCTTTGTTTTACTTTGCAGCAGTTAAGTTGTTATTTCGCTTTGTAAAAGAACAGTCAAATCTTGTGTTTGGTTAAAATGGAAATTAAATATATGAAGATTGATACAAAACTGTTTTCTTGATGATGTGGCAATTAAGATGAAGTATATGTGAATTTACAAGAAGTTTAATAAAAATGTGGATCGTGAACACCAAGTCAAAAAATTATTTCTACCATACCATTGTTCTGATCTGGGATTGTTTGATCATTAAGAATTTCCTGAAAAACGCATTTGTTTGGTCTTCAAATATTGCTAAAATACAGATGTGGACCTTCTAGCAGTCAAAGTGGAATCACCCTAGAATCAACAAGATGGGCCATAACAACTTCGATGAAATCTGCGTGGGAATCCATTCAAGATTAGTGCCAAAATTAATGAATTTTTCTACAGTGACTTTATTATTTCCATTCTGACGATACCACTACAGTCAATAACTTTGTTGTTGCCCGATAAAGCGAACATATGCTGCGTGACCAACATTACTTGATTTCTAACCTACTTAGCAAGTGGTGGTATTGTTAGAAGTGCCAAATTGTCAACAATGCACTGTGTGAGCTGGTGATAGCTCCAGAACGGTGCGGGCTGTGTTTACATGGAATGGACTGGGTCCTCCGGTCCAACAGAAAAGATCAGTGGCCGGAAATGATTATGTCTGGGTACATGGAGACCTTTTGCAGCAATTTGTTGAGTTCATCCACATCTACATACATACTCCGCAATCTGCCATACGGTACGTGGCGAAGGGTACCTCATACCACAACTAGCGTCTTCTCTCCCTGTTCCACTCCCAAACAGAACGAGGGAAAAATGACTGCCTATTTGCCTCTGTACGATCCCTAATCTCTCTTATCTTTGTGGTCTTTCCGCGAAATATAAATTGGCGGCAGTAAAATTGTACGGCAGTCAGCCTCAAATGCTGGTTCTCTAAATTCCCTCAGTAGCGATTCACGAAAAGAACACCTCCTTTCCTCCAGAGACTCCCACCCAAGTTCCTGAAGCATTTCCGTAACACTCGCGTGATGAGCAGCCCGCCTCTGAATTGCTTCTACGTCCTCCTTCAATCCGACCTGATAGGGATCCCAAACACTCGAGCAGTGCTCAAGAATAGGTCGTATTAGTGTTTTATAAGCGGTCTCCTTTACAGATGAACCACATCTTCCCAGAATTCTACCAATAAACCGAAGACGACTCTCCGCCTTCCTCACAACTGCCATTACATGCTTGTCCCACTTCATATCGCTCTGCAACGTTACGCCCAAATATTTAATCGAGCTACACTACTAATGGAGTATTCAAACATTACGGAATTCTTTTTCCTACTCATCTGCATTAATTTACATTTATCTATATTTAGAGTTAGCTGTCATTCTTTACACCAATCACAAATCCTGTCCAAGTCGTTCATGTTCATGTTATCAAACAACATTGAATTTTTATGGATGACAGTGCGCCATGTCACCGGGCCACAATTGTTCGTTATTGATTTGAATAATATTCTGGACAGTTTGAGCGAATGATATGGCCACCCATCGAACAGTTCGTGCACAACATCCCGCAATCGCAACACTTTTGCAGTTACGGACGGTTGTAGAGGCAGCGTAGCTCAATATTTCTGCAGGGGACTTCCAGCAGCTTGCTGAGTCCATCCCACCTCGAGTTCCTGCACTACGCCTGGGAAACGGTAGTCTCACACGATACTGCGAGGTATCCCATGAGTTTTATCACTTCAGTGTAAGAGTGAATTTTGTAGGTGAACAAAAGTGTCTATTCTGTTCTCGCCATTGAGTACTCCTTTCAGCTACGTTCTGTACTATACTCTAGCATTTCTTTGAATGTGCAGTGCAAGCTCGTGGAGTTGTGTCACTTGGTAGTGACACATCAAGCAAAAGTTATTTTCGTCGTTAGGTTTTTAACACCTGTGTAGTCTCAGTCATATGTACTTATCGCATTCATTTAGGATTGTCCTGCATTCATACATAAACACGAGAAAAGCTATATAAAAATATGACAATAGTATTGGTTAAAAACAGTCTTCGTTGCAACGACGCGTTTCGTCTTATTTAGACATCTTCAGGTTATTTACATAGGGAACAAATACGTCTATTTAACAATCGCGATCGCGTTGTGCAGACTTGGATAACCTATAAGCATGTATAAACAGATCGCCTATTGAAAGTATAAACAGATCACCTATTGAAAGAGCAAATACTTTAAATTGGTATTAGAAGAATCGTTTAGTCTGTGTAGCCAAAGGGCATCGTCGAATATATCAGGCCAACATCGCCTTCGTTAAACTCAGTAAAAACTAGAAATATAAAATAGTAAAATCATTACCTTTTCTAGATGGCCGCGAGAGGCACCAAGATCTGTATAACGCGTTCCCGTTCACAGGAGCGAGTAACAGTAAGATTCTGTATTAGGCTTCAGTACAGGTACACGACGCTAGGGCGCATTATGCTTACTACCTGAGCCCCCATCTTTCTGTTGGCCTGATATATTCCACGATGCCCTTTGGCTACACTGACTAAAGGATTCTTATAAGAAATACCAAATTAAGGTATTTGCTCTTTCAATAGGTGATCTGTTTCTACTTTCAGTAGGCGATCTGTTTATACGTGCTTATAGGTTATCCAAGCCTGCACAACGCGATCGCGATTCTTAAATAGACGTATTTGTTCTCTGATTCCTATATAGATAACCTGAAGATGTCTAAATAAGGCGAAATAAAATTGCAACCAAGACTGTTTTTAACCAATACTGTTAAGCACTGGTTTTCTGTATGCCACATATGGATTGGAAGAATGACAATAGTATCCGGCAGTTCCGTAGACAATTCTTTCTTGCATCAAATAGTTAAAGGTGAGAGATTCATATGCCCAGTTAATTTCGGTTGTCAATACATCCTCAACCGACTTCAGAGCAAAGAGAATACTGTGGTGTCGTCAGTGTACACGTTACTTTTGTAAGTCAGAAAAGTTAGGCGCCTTCCTGCAGTAGTGTAGCAGGTAAAGAATTTATACCAGCCGCCCGGACGCGATGTGTGCTGGACATAAAACGCACGGGAGCGGGCCAGAATGCCACGCAATAAAACTTGTTGTGACAGGACCTGTTCAGAGTCAACAGGCTGTGCCATCGAGCTGTGCACCGGCTGGAAGAAACGCCGCTGCCGCGCCGCCGCGCCGCGCCGCTTTGCCCTGCCGTGTTGTTTGTGAGCCGGTTGTTTGCCCGGTGCTGCGCATCCCGACGTTACACACACTTGCGTTGTAAAAACCGGCGGCCCTGCCCCGTCCCCAGCTGCTGCAATTTTTGGGGGATGTTACTCTCGACCGCTGGACTATCACATGACCAGCCGTGTGGAAAATACGTCGAAAAATATCGTAGCAGGCTGCCAAGGCTCTGCCATTTAGACCAATGTTACGGTATAATTTTTAAAAATAAAACAATGCCCACATTAATTTTAACAGTGATAGTCTTACGAGGAAATGCTAAGGTAACACGCAATGTAGCGCATGGAATAATGCATAATGTAATTACAGTATTCTAACAGACCGAGATTCGTTTATTCCACAAAATGATGTACAGCGACTCACAAAATTATTCGGCCATCTGTGTTGTGTTTTATTTCTACTTCGTTATAGGCAGGCATCACGTATTACAGGAGTAGTCTCTGCACAGAATGATATAGGACTATGTAGTAAATAACAGAACAGCATTTTCTCATTTGCAGACTTAACTCAAAAAACATAAGCAATAATACATAAAGAAACATGCCCACTATCTCAGCCCTAAAGGTCTTCGGGTGACAAGTATAACAATCACAACCTCTACATCTTAATACCTTGTATGTAGTCCTTTTTGCTTAATCACTTGTTCCAAATGTTTAAGAATGCTGTGAACGAGCTTTCGCGTATAATTACGATTATTTGTTGCCATTCTTCCAGTATTCGTTCCTTTACGGCTTGTTTTGATGTCGCTGGCGTTTGTCATACTTTTCGCTTTCATACTTTCATACTTTTCGCTTCAATTCAGTCCAAAGATTTTCTATTGGGGTCAAGTCTGGACTCTGAGGAGGGGTATCCAAAACCTTAGGGCAATTAAAACATCGGATCATTGTCTTTTTACAATTTGAACGTCTTCGTAAGCCCGAAACTTGTAGCGCATTGCGGTGAGTTCTCTTTTAGGATATTCAGATACTTATGCTTGTCATGACGACATGGAACCCCAAATCATGACACCTCCACCACTGTGTTTAATTGTGGGTAGCAGCTGCTTAGACTGAAATTCTTCACGTGGTTTTCTCCAAGTCATAGGTCTTCGGTTTGAGGAGAACATCTGCACTTGCCATTCATCGACAAAAATTGCTTCGTGCCACCAACTGGCACTTTCATTTACGTGCTGCTTGGCGAAGTCCAGTCGTTGCTTTCTATTCCTATTATTTATCACTGGCTTCTTCCTGCTTACTCGACCATTATACCAATCTCGTCTGATAATTCGTCGAACTGTTTCAGGGTGCACATCCTCCCCATATTCCTGCTGAACTGCGGAAGCCATTTTCGTTGGTGACAACCTCGGATTTGTTTCTATTTTTTTTTTTATTACTCCGGTTCCCTCTCTTTTACTCAGCTTCTTTGGTCGACCTGTTTTTGGTTTACCTAAAATTCTATCTTCTCTGTTGAATCTTCGTATAATGTCACCTACAGTACTCTTACTCATTTGTAATAATGCGGCAATCTGTCTTTCGGAACGTCCTTTAGCGTGATGGAAAATAACAAGTTGTCTCTTTTCAAATGACGTATTGTTTCCTTTCCGCCCCATCGTACTGTGCACCATGCGTGTTAACAAAACGGTAACGCAGCCCACAATGAGCCTGCTCTGTCTACAGCTAGCACCACCGCCGCCTATACGACATGTGCCCGAATAATAAAGTGACTGCATGTTGTGGTGTCTTGTAATGAAAGTATACATTACACGTAGTTACTTCTATTATACAGCGACCTGCTTGTGGTACATTGTCAGACCATGTTAACACTACAGAATGGACGGGGAATTGCGTTTCGTGTGCCTCAAACGTTCGAAGAGAACTTCACATTTCAAGAACATTGAGGGTGGTCGAATACTTTTGTGATCCACTGTACACAGGTGATATACACGATGCCGTTATCATTTCAGTAAATCATAACTTGCAAACTATTAGACATCGAGCATCATGGTTTATTGAAAATCGTTTAGCAGCTCCCAGTGTTCTGTTTTTCTTTTATGGCTCGTAAAGCATCAAGGCGATGCCCAAGTACGGACCAGCACTGCAGGCACAACATTTCTGATTGCTTCCCTGGTTCGTGGACGAGAGTAGCAGCGTTACTATCTGGCGTAGTATGCACCCGATACTTGTCGTAAGCCTGCAAAAAGAAGTTTAATGGTGTGACATCGGCAGAGCGCGGGAGGCGATGGGACTATCACGACCCAACCACCTCGCAAAAAATGTGCCACTCAGCACATGCCGCACGTTCAAACTCTAATGTGGAGCTGCACCATCGTGTAACAGGATGAAGTACGGCTGCAGCAGGAACTGTTCGAACATGTCCAGGTAAACATTTACTGTCATGGTTATATGTCCGAAGAAAAATGAGTCTGTCACTCTATCGAAAAATAGGGTGTGGGTGCTTTCAAATGTACTGTGTTTGTTTTCGGAGCCACAAATCTTGATGTTGTGGTGATTCGGCGTTCGGAAATGTGGAACGTTGCCTCACTGAAAACAGGGACTTTGTCAAGTAGTCATTGACAGCATCTATGGATGGGAGCATGGAACATGCTACTGCATACCGTAGAGGACGGGATGCAGTTCGGCTGCAGTGCGTGGACCATTTGCACTTTTTTACTCAAAAACGTTGTAATTGTGTACGTCAAATTTAATGGCCAGTTAATCTTCCTTCTTGTAATTCGCGTGATGTACGATGTATTCACTTCTGGAGGGTGCACTGTGTTGTGAATTGGCAGGAGCCAATTCACGGAGTTTGGAGTAAGCCGAAAGGCACTCGTTTAAGCTCACGCAGGCTGGCGTGAGGTCTGGAAAATGACAAGGAATTATAGTAGCCAAAAATAGTACATAGCTTCTGGAATACTTAACTTTAATCCATAATTGGAGAACATCGCTCTTGATGATACGTAATTACAATCTCAATATAAACTGGTAATGGCGCCTTGCTAGGTCGTAGCAAATGACGTAGCTGAAGGCTATGCTAACTATCGTCTCGGCAAATGAGAGCGTAGTTGTCAGTATAGCAACGCTAGCAAAGTCGGCTGTACAACTGGGGCGAGTGCTAGGAAGTCTCTCTAGACCTGCCGTGTGGTGGCGCTCGGTCTGCAATCACTGACAGTGGCGACACGCGGGTCCGACGTATGCTACCGGACCGCGGCCGATTTAAAGGTTACCACCTAGCAAGTGTGGTGTCTGGCGGTGACACCACACAATGAAATTCAACTTGCATTCTGGCGCCGCATGCTTAAGACACAGGGAGACCGCTACTTCGAGGAACTCTTTGACACCAAGAGCTATCTTAAAGTTTTAGGACTATCTCGTTGTGCTTGTCTTTTCCGATGGTGCCCTCCCACAGTGGTGACGGTAATTTCTGCAAATCCGGTGGAAGACTGCATGTGCTCCTGCTCCTCCACCATTTTGATGCATTCCCAGTCAAATCTGAAACAAAGGATAAAAATCTTTTAGAGATGCTAACGATTCACAACAAACCATGATTCTCTACCTCTAACAGTTTTGTTGAAATGATAGCGCTACTTTATGGACATATGGACATATATATGATGATTTAAATCAGGTAAACATATGTATCTGATAATGTTCTATCTTTCAGCTTACACCAGTCATGTGTAATGTCACGAAGACTACTGATTAGATTACAAAGAAAAGTAACTCAATACAATTTTATTAATTTTTATTAATATTGATGTGTCGACAGAAGTGCCGACACAGTGTTATTTTGAGGGGGCCGATAGGCACGCTATAAGCTCACGCAGAATATCTTGAAGTCTGAAACAGGACGCTCAATGAATTGCTATAAAGAAAAGTACGTTGCTTTGGGAATACTTAACTTTTAATTCGTCATTGGTTTACAACGTTCTTGATGAGACATTTCATACGATAACTATCAAACTATGTAAGGCTAATGGCGCCTTGCTAGGTCGTAGCCATGGACTTAGCTGAAGGCTATTCTAACTGTCTCTCGGCAAATGAGAGAAAGGCTTCGTCAGTGTAGACGCTAGCAAAGTCGTCGTACAACTGGGGCGAGTGGTAGTCCGTATCTTGAGACCTGCCTTGTGGTGGCGCTCGGTCTGCGATCACACAGTGGCGACACGCGGGTCCGACATGTACTAAGGGACCGCGGCCGATTTAAAGCTACCACCTAGCAAGTGTGGTGTCTGGCGGTGACACCACAAATATAAAAATCTCTAATTTACTAGCCTTCAGTATGTATTGGGACAATATACACTCCTGGAAATTGAAATAAGAACACCGTGAATTCATTGTCGCAGGAAGGGGAAACTTTATTGACACATTCCTGGGGTCAGATACATCACATGATCACACTGACAGAACCACAGGCACATAGACACAGGCAACAGAGCATGACAATGTCGGCACTAGTACAGTGTATATCCACCTTTCGCAGCAATGCAGCCTGCTATTCTCCCATGGGGACGATCGTAGAGATGCTGGATGTAGTCCTGTGGAACGGCTTGCCATGCCATTTCCACCTGGCGCCTCAGTTGGACCAGCGTTCGTGCTGGACGTGCAGACCGCGTGAGACGACGCTTCATCCAGTCCCAAACATGCTCAATGGGGGACAGATCCGGAGATCTTGCTGGCCAGGGTAGTTGACTTACACCTTCTAGAGCACGTTGGGTGGCACGGGATACATGCGGACGTGCATTGTCCTGTTGGAACAGCAAGTTCCCTTGCCGGTCTAGGAATGGTAGAACGATGGGTTCGATGACGGTTTGGATGTACCGTGCACTATTCAGTGTCCCCTCGACGATCACCAGTGGTGTACGGCCAGTGTAGGAGATCGCTCCCCACACCATGATGCCGGGTGTTGGCCCTGTGTGCCTCGGTCGTATGCAGTCCTGATTGTGGCGCTCACCTGCACGGCGCCAAACACGCATACGACCATCATTGGCACCAAGGCAGAAGCGACTCTCATCGCTGAAGACGACACGTCTCCATTCGTCCCTCCATTCACGCCTGTCGCGACACCACTGGAGGCGGGCTGCTCGATGTTGGGGCGTGAGCGGAAGACGGCCTAACGGTGTGCGGGACCGTAGCTCAGCTTCATGGAGACGGTTGCGAATGGTCCTCGCCGATACCCCAGGAGCAACAGTGTCCCTAATTTGCTGGGAAGTGGCGGTGCGGTCCCCTACGGCACTGCGTAGGATCCTACGGTCTTGGCGTGCATCCGTGCGTCGCTGCGGTCCGGTCCCAGGTCGACGGGCACGTGCACCTTCCGCCGACCACTGGCGACAACATCGATGTATTGTGGAGACCTCACGCCCCAAGTGTTGAGCAATTCGGCGGTACGTCCACCCGGCCTCCCGCATGCCCACTATACGCCCTCGCTCAAAGTCCGTCAACTGCACACACGGTTCACGTCCACGCTGTCGCGGCATGCTACCAGTGTTAAAGACTGCGATGGAGCTCCGTATGCCACGGCAAACTGGCTGACACTGACGGCGGCGGTGCACAAATGCTGCGCAGCTAGCGCCATTCGACGGCCAACACCGCGGTTCCTGGTGTGTCCGCTGTGCCGTGCGTGTGATCATTGCTTGTACAGCCCTCTCGCAGTGTCCGGAGCAAGTATGGTGGGTCTGACACACCGGTGTCAATGTGTTCTTTTTTCCATTTCCAGGAGTGTACTTTGTACAAAATGAAATAGCTGTAGCGTTAAAGTCACCAGTATTATAGACAATCACAGTCTTTCCTTATTTAGTATTCAAAGTTAATTACTGCAATATTAATTGTTAAAAACAGTCATCTTATAAAATTTAGCAGTTGAAACTCTGCATTACACTAAACTCTTTTTTTGAATATGTACTGGATGTTTCCTGAAGCGTAAATTAATTCACAAAATACCCTGTTTATTGGAAATTACTGAAAGTATTAGGACAATATTGTAAAAACGTATACTTTGGCAATGAGCTATCCAAGTCTGATATCAGACAAGTGAGAATGGCGTTGCAGTTGGAGTTGTTGGGCAACTGGAAAGCAATAGTGATGGATGCAAAATCTTTACATTTTGTGACCTTTTAATGAGTAAATGAAGAAAAGTAACACATCATGTGTAGTGGACTGTTGTTCGAAAGAGTAAAAACACAAAATTTGCACAAGAACCTAGTGAAATCCAAGAAGTTAGCAGCCTTTGATTTCAGAACTGTACAATAACTTCTGTACGTGTGCAGAGAGAGGGAGGAAGATTGCTGAATCTGGCTTACGACGACAACGTACAAGAGGTCAAGCGGTAAGGACTTATGAGTGGCCATCCAGGGATACCTTTAAATTACAGCACAGAAAACTAAGTAAAATAAAGAGAATTTATTTCAACGTATACGAAGGGCGTTCCTGGGGAGGAAGATACCAGGTGTAGGCTAGTCTCGGAGAACGAACAATTACGTAAATGAGAGCGGAAGGGAAGGTGGTCCATGTTATGTTCGTAGCCGGTCATGGGTCTCATCACCAGAGGCTGTGCCTCCCCAGAATGATGTCTGTGCTTGTCGAGGTCTGGATCACAAGGCAGAGAAGCAACTGTGTTCTGCACTGCAGGATCCTCCAACGTCCACATGCGTGACTTGCTTCCCATTCACGCTATTGGAAAAAAACCGCTGTCGTGAAATCGCTAGCTTTACCAGCAGGTTTAACACTACAGAGTTGTCTCGGTTCTGACAGGCAGGCACCTCGTATCACGTAGACAGGGCGGAAGTGGCTTTGGGAGAAAACTTGTAAAGCCTCAACTGGGGCCTTTGGAATAAAATACTCCTCGAGTGGCTACCACCCTGTACACTTGATCAAGAATCTCAAACACGCACAATCCATTAACATTTCAAAATAGTGCATCGATTCCTGCACAAAGAACTATTTTCCTACCACTTTCGGATAACTCTTTTACACGCAGAGCACAATCCAGCGTCTGCATGATATTGTACACAAAAAAAGTTTTGCATCACTTCGGTTCCCAGAACTTCTGAAGATAGACGTTGACTACGGATATTGTATCACAGACACAGTCCCCTTGACTGTTCAGAGATGTCACTAAACCAGCCCAAAGATGTAAACAACCTCGCATGAGCAGCGCCTATTACCAAGGAAGGGTTCTCAACAAGGGAAGTGTTCAAGCGTCTCGGAGTGAACCAAAGCGACGTTGTTCAGACATGGAGGGAATACGGAGAGACAGGAACTGTCGATGACATGCCTGGCTCAGGCCGCCCAAGGGCTACTACTGCAGTGGGTGGCCGCTACCTACGGATTATGGCTCGGAGGAACCCTGACAGCAACGTCACCATGTTGAATAATGCTTTTCTTCCAGCCTCAGGACTTCGTGTTACGACTCAGACTTTGAGCAACTTCGCTCCCGATGTCAATGGCGAGGTCCATCTTTGCAACCACGACACCATGCAGCGCGGTAAAGATGGGCTCAACAACATGCCAAATGGGCCACTCAGGATTGGCATTACGTTCTTTTCACCGATGAGTTCCGCATATCTATTCAACCAGACAATCGTCGGAGACGTGTTTTGAGGCAACGCAGTCAGACTGAACGCCTTAGATACACTGTTCAGCAAGTGCAGCAAGGTGGAGGTTCCCTGCTTTTTTGGGATGGCAACATGTGGTGCCGACGTACGCCGCTGATGCTCATGGAGGGCGCCGTAACGGCTGTACGTTACGTGAATGCCATCCTCCGACCGACAGTGCAACCATATCGGCAACGTATTGGCGAGGCATTCGTCTTCGTGGACGACAATCGCGGCCCCCATCGTGCACAACCTGTGAATGACTTTATTCAGGATAACGACATCTCTCGACTGGTCAGCATGTTCTCCAGACATGAATCCTATCGAATATGCCGTGGATAGATTGAAAAGTGCTGTTTATGGACGGCGCGACCTACCAACCAGTCTGGGGGATCCACACCGAATCGCCGTTGACGAGTGGCACAATCTGGACCAACAGTGCCTTGATGAACTTGTGGACAGTATGCCACGACGAATGCAGGAATGTATCAATGCTATAGGATGTGCTGCTGGGTATTAGAGGTACTTGCGTGTATAGCAATCTGGACCACCACCTCTACAGGTCTCGCTGTGTGGTGGTACAATAGTGTGATACAACATACAATGTGTGGTTTTCATGACCAATAAAAAGGCCGGAAATGATGTTTATGTTGATCTCTATTCCAATTTTCTGTACAGGTTCCGGAACTCTCGGAACTGAGGTGATGCAAAACTTTTTTGATGTGTGTAATATACATCATGATACATATGCAGAGGAGATTTTCTAATGGTGACATAGGCTGGGATTTCGATAAGGAGCTTTATAATTCAGTTCTTTTTGAGTTTCCAGATGTTGCAAACGACTGAAACAAACCATCAAGGCGTTTTTGAACAGCAAATATCGATTATTAACAAAAATATGGATATAAAGATGACTGGATTGCGTGTTGTGAACCGCACTGTGTGCCACATAGTGGAAAACCAAAAAGTTAAGTACTAATACTTAATCTGTACTACCATTCTGATTACAGTGAAGTGAAAACTTTAGGAGATGAAGTTCCATGTCATATTTCTATTTTTTACCATAGTAAATAAGGACCTGTGAAAATAGTGAATGCATAAATTGAACGAGAAGTGGAACGGAATTAACGGGTGATGTGATACAGTCTTCGATCGAAATTTTGGAAGTTCATTTTCAGGGGAAATTAAGTTTTCTAATACTCGCTAAGCTAGATGAGCAATTTAAGAAACAAGCTAAGACATAACCTGAGTAGTCAGGTAGCACAGTTAAAAAATAAATTAGAAAAGGACTGAACTATCAAATAGCAGACGAAAAAGTGGATTATCGATTACAGAAAGATAAAAAACAACTGATGAGTCAAGAAAAGTAAACGACCAAATTAGTTGGTTTGTTGGTTGGTTTGGGAGAGTGGACCAAACAGCGATATCATCGTCCCGTCAGGTTAGGGAGGAATGGAGAAAGAAGTTGGCCATGCGCTTTCAAAGGAACCACCCCAGAATTTGCCTAAGCGATTTAGGGAAATCACGCAAAACCTAAAGCAGTTTTGCCGGACGTGGGTTTGAACCGTCGTCCTCCCTCATGCGAGTCCAGTGTGCTAACCACTGCACCACCTGGCTCGGTAGTAAAACTTAAACCAAGTATTCGAGCAGTGGAAAAACTACAAAATTTTGCAAGTTAACAGCAAAGTAAAAGTTACTAAATACGTAGTCCATCTATAGAACTAAAAGAAAGACTGCCTGTCTTATCACATGGCAAGCATATGTTACATATGTGCCTATGCTATTAGCGCCACTTTCGTGTAGTGCCACATTGTTATTTTAACGAGTATGGTGGCAAGTGGGCAAATATTCCTCTACATAGTTTGGTTCAAATGGCTCTGAGCACTATGGGACTTAACTTCTGAGGTCATCAGTCCCCTAGAACTTAGAACTACTTAAACCTAACTAACCTAAGGACATCACACACATCCATGCCCGAGGCAGGATTCGAACCTGCGACTGTAGCGGTCACGCGGTTCCAGACTGTAGCGCCTAGAACCGCTCGGCCACTCACGCCGGCTCTACATAGTTTCCTTGGGGAAAGCGAACTGCATCCCACAGGACTCATTAGACGTTGTTGTTGAAATTAAGTTACTGAAACAGTTTTTGGATGGGGAAGCATGAAATTAAAAGGTGAATATTTTATAGTGAATTTAAGAAGAAATTTTTTCGTAAATTCTGGTCGGAGTAAAAACAAGCAAGAATGAGAAGTTAATTTTTAAATGTGTCAAAGTATATAGAAGGAAGTACAAGCAAGGAAGAATTTTGAGAAAAATAAGTGTCAATATTAATTCGCTTGGACAAATATTTTAACGAAATGACTCAGACTCATGCATTAAAGATGAGATTACCAGGAAAAGTACAATGGAGGCTTCATATATGGTCTGACGACTCAGCTGAACAATTTTTGAAATATGTTGAATTGTAGGACAGGGCTTTGTATAAGAATAGTAGATAAAGTTTTAATAATAGTGGTTATCAGTATGGAAGATGGATTCAGAAATGAAATGGTGGAAATTATGGGAGAAGGGATGCTGGTAATTACAGGAATGTATATCAGTATGTGTAAAATAAAGAGATATTAATTGGAATACAAGAGCTAGGAATTAAAGCAGGATAAGAGAGGACATAAAGAGACCCATGGAAGGGAGTAAAAACATAACACAGAGAGGTAGCAGAGGAAATGTACAGGAAAAATGAGACTGGTACCTCATCAGTTTGAGATGAAGTATATAAATCGAAATTGCTCTAAGGAATGTAGAAAAAGGCTTAAAGCTACAGGAAATCAGAGATTTTATGGTCATTGTAATAATGAAGAATACCAAGTGAACAGAAGGTGCTTCGAAAAGAAAAATTGTTAGGTGAGTGTTTAATGACAGAAATGAAGGATTTGACGTGGATACTAATGTAAACAAAATCAGTTTACAGTCAAGCAGAACGTGAAACTTAAAGGGGACGAGCTATGTGAAGTAGTAATTATAACGATTTTAGGATTAATGAACTGATGACCAACGAGGAAGAAAAGTAAGATTTGAATTAGCTGATTCTGATTTGGTAACAGATGGATCTGATAATTCTGTTCTAGAAGGTGATTTTGCCATATGATGAAACAGTTACTATTGACCACCCTTGCCACTAGATATGGTGTGATCGTTGCTGACCGATGGAGAGATACTGTTCAAAACCAGTACAAACCTCATGAATCGTAATTTTTTTGCATGGTTTGTGTGGGAACTTTCTGTGGATATGTAGGAAAGGAAACGTGCTCGTTCTGAGATTGCAATCAGTCTCCCCTCCCAGTGGATCCTGGGAATTGTGGGAATTCTGGGGGGAACTAGGATTTTAAGGGGATTCGCTTCCCAGTTGTCATCTAGAACTGACTGGTGACCTCCACTGTACTTGAAGAAGATTAGTATTGCTCAGGCAGTAGCGTCATCCATCTTCTGAGCAGCTAATATTTAACCTATCTGTGTATGTGTTGCGTCTAGACAAGACAGCCTAGACACAATGAGAGGAAGCCGAAAGGCACGCGCTTTAACTCACGCAGGCTGGCGTGAGGTCTGAAACAGGATACATAATGAATGCTACAAAGAAAAGTACGTAGCTGCTGGAATACTTAACTTTAATCCACAATTGGTGAACATTGGTCTTGTTGATACAGTATTATCATCTCAATATAACTTGGTGATGGCGCCTTGCTAGGTCGTAGCAATTGACTTAGCAGAAGGCTATGCTAACTATCGTCTCGGCAAATGAGAGCGTATTTGTCAGTGTGGCGTCGCTAGCAAAGTCGGCTGTACAACTGGGGCGAGTGCTAGTACGTCTCTCTAGACCTGCCGTGTGGTGGCGCTCGGTCTGCTATCACTGACAGTGGCGACACGCGGGTCCGACGTATACTAGCGGACCGCGGCCGATTTAAAAGCTACCACCTAGCAAGTGTGGTGTCTGGCGGTGACACCACAGTATGTATCTGAGATGCTCAGTTATCTTTGCTAAATATTTCCCATTGTGTCGCTGTTGTGAGACTATTCAGATTTGGAAGTCTAATTCATTTTGTTTCCTACAATTTTCCGACAAAACGCAAGTCTCACTGAGTTCAGAGTCATTTTATTAGAGTTTGCAACAATTCTCATAACATTGCTCTGTATTATTCATTATCATTGGTTCACTTGACTAGATTAGATCAGTTTTGTGTTCTCTGTTTGGCTTTAATTTTGAAGTACGTGCTGTCCTATAAACTGTCTATGGTCAAGTGACGAATGATAAATACAACCAGCTGCATTCCTCGGATGTTCGTTTCGTTGTGACTAGTTTCAGTTGTGTACAGCGACCAGGCAGTGTAGGAACAGGTATAAGAGTTCCAGTGATGTAAGAAATTTTCAGAGGTTATTATAGCAGGAGTAGTTGGTGTACAAGCTGCTGGTTCTTATTTCACCTCCAGCAGGTCTGTTAACTGTGTCGCTATTCATGGTAATTGTGTCATGCGTCTCTTATAGGAGCGTTTTGCATTTATGCATTGTGTTTCTGCAAGCACCAACTCAGCTGCTTACACGTGCTCTTGTTTCTTTGCGACAGGCAGCTTATTTGCGCCATACTTTCATTATCCGAACATATACCTCATCTCATATTATCTTGCCATCGACACTACGTTTAATCTTCATTTATTTTATTTTTTAATTACTATACAAATGAGCTTAGAGAAGCAGAATTGGTTTTCACATTACGACTGTACACAAAATAACTATAACGTCATTGAAGCACATTTGTAAGACAGTAGACATCAAAACAATTGTTGAAACAATAGGCAGACGTCAAACACACTTCAAATAGCTTTGTTATGAGCTACTAACTATGTAACCCAGCGTGAAGTAACTACATGCCTTACTTTGATTCCCAGCAGTGGTCATCAAGACTTCTAAATTTTGTATAGTAAACAAACGTTTATTATCAATTCAAGAACAAGATGTGAGCACAACTGTATCACATGCCATTGTTAAGAGACGTTTATTGCACATTCTCTCACGATATATATCGTCAAAAGAAATGGTTATGATTCCGAAATGAGAAGAGTGATTGTAGGAAACACATGTTCTATTTTCGTGAGAGCAAACAGGAAAGGATGTACGCTGTGGAAAATGAGAACTTTGCTTACACAATAATTTAAAATTTAATCTTAATGTATACGGTGGAAATTGCTATTTTCACAAATGGATACTGTAATATTAACCGTGCGATTAATGGCGCAACTGACATCGGGTAGTAAGTGAGGTGTAGCATTACACAAGGCATGCAGCCTCCATGTTTTCGTAGTTAGGCTTATTATACTCATTTCTTATGCATGCCACGTTCACTATTGGTGTACGATGCACGGGATGTTTACCGGGAGTACGCTTTAGTAAATTCGGCGTTAATTACATGAAATTAGCCGGCAACATACCCGCGTCGTCAGGGGGGACAGCTTCGGCCACTACACCGGATGCGGCGCCAGTGTGAAATCAATACGACCGTTTAAATAATTCATGCGCGACCGCTACACCTGAAAGCAGTCGGCAGAAAGGGATTTAATTTACATTTGTGGATTGGATCCCGCAAGTTCGCAGAGGAGTACAGCCCGTTTCGCTGCGTCATGGCTACCCACAGCACACAGACGAAGCTGTAGCAGTACTGGACAGGGGTGTTGATGGAAAACATGAAACAATATGCATCTTCATTTCTAAGAGTAAACAATGAAATGTATTCTATGCAAAGAGATGATGCGGAGTTGTGTTCGTTTCACAACAATTCCCGCGAACGTGGCGTCATTTTGACGTCACGCGCAATATCGACGACTGAATGATCGGCCACGTGCAACTGGCCATGGGCAACGCTGAGACCATCCGTCCAGCCTGCTAGAATTCACGTTATTTCCTGAAAATACGCAGAGTTAGGCTACTGTAGAGTGCAATATATTTTTCTGATGAATTTTCAACCACAAAAGTAGCAATTAGTAACATAATGCAGAGTGTGAAATATGCTCTCACATTTCACGCTTGAAGACAAGGCACTGCGACCTCCAGCAGCAAGCGCCATTACAGAGGAACACCTCAGTGTAGCCATACACAGAAAACAAGTACGACTGACAGGAATGAAATTCCCCAGCTAGTCAAAACAGTCAGCCTACAGATCAGTGACGAAAAGCTGTAATGGTCCTTAAAGAAAAATAGAGAACTGTCTAAACAAATACCAAATGGACACAGGGACCTAAGAGGCTTTAAGAACTAAGGTAGGTATTAACTTTGAACTTACTGCAAAGTAACTTTTTTTTTTCAGTGAGCGATCTTCAGACTGGTCTTATGCGACCCTTAATGACTTCCTCTGTTAGGCCTTCCTTATCATCTCAGAGTGGCCCTTGCACATTATGTTCTGAGTTATAAGTTGCGTGATTCTAGTATTCGTTTGCTCCTAGAATTTATACCTTCTGCAGCTCTCTGAAGTAATCTGGAAGTTATTCTTTGAGGTCTTAACACATGCCCTACCATTCTGTCCCGTTTAACAATGTTTTCCTCTTGCTTCTTTCTTAGTGGATTCTTCGTGGAATCTTTTCAGGTATTTCCGTCTGTTCTTGCAGTTTACAGTTATTATCCTTAGAATATAGAACGTACCATTTTCCATTGTTGAGCGCTTTCTCCACGTGTTGTTCCTCGCCTCTTACGGTAGTAAGTCGTCCATCGCTCTTGACTCCAACACTGGACCCCATACGCCTTCTGTTCCGGCTCCCTACTCTTCTTCCACAACGCTATCAGAAAGTTTTTCCCCCTTGTAGAGTCATTCAGTGTTCTCTTTCCAGATAATCCACCCTTTGGTCTGCGTTCAACAGTGAAGTTATTGTTGACGCATTTACCTTTCATTTCACCGGCGTTCGAATCGTATTGGATGTTATTAAACCACATTTTGATGTTCGAGGGGGTATCGTAAGTTTCTAATTCTCACCGTTGAAAAATGTGAGACGTTTTTGATGATTTGTTGTTGGCTGTTTTATGCAGATTTAAACACTTTTCCGAGCGTTTCTTGACCTCCGAATACCTTGACTGTAGGAGTCTGCAGATTTTGCCTTAAATAACTCTTCCACTTCGTTAATGTCTTCGATCTGATCAAATCGGCGAACACGCAATGTAGTCTTCCTTTCTGAGAACAAGAATGGTCATTTGGTGCGAGATCGGAAGAATAAGTCAAACGCCCTCCTTTTTCAAACAGCCACTTGATGCGTTGTCAGGCAGAAGAGGAACGCCTCTGGAGAGCAAAGCAGAGCATCTCATAACTTGTTTAGAAGATTACTGTAGCAGATGCTTATGGCGTTTTGACTTTTGAAGGGTAATCTGTGAGGATGGCACCACAACAGTCGCAAAAGCTGGAACGGTGAGCTTCCCAGCGGGCTCTTGCACTCGAATCCTCTTTAAGGGTAACGTAACCAGTTTGGAAATTCCTTTTCCACCCTCACAGTAGTGTCATAAGCTGGAAAATCATTTCCGTAAACAGCCGACATCTTGAAAGCCAGGTGACAGGTTCATGATAGGAAAGGATCAAACATCAACGCGTGGAAGCGAGACCAATCATATAGTTCGTCGTTTTCACCAACTTAACATTTATTTAAGAAAAGCATACTGATCAATTAAATTCCGGATTAATAGCAACATCAATACCATCAGAATTATAATGACATATAAAATGACAAACTACTGAAATTTACCAAAATAAGCAAAAGGAAACAGTATTCAATAAACACAAAGCATCTGAGTTTATGGACAGTAAGAATGAAATATGAACTTTTAAGTAAAGGGAACTACATTTACCGAATACAGAGCACATCCGATTTCGTGAAGAACAGTTAGCAGAGGATTTGGACACTCTTCTTTTACGAACATTAAGAGGATCAATAACTTGATTATAATTCACAAAATTTCATGAGTTAATCCCGCTAAACTCCACTGCCTTCGCCGGCCGGAGTGGCCGTGCGGTTCTAGGCGCTACAGTCTGGAACCAATCGTCGCAGGCTCGAATCCTGCCTCGGGCATGGATGTGTGTGATATCCCTAGGTTAGTTACGTTTAAGTAGTTCTAAGCCTAGGGAACTGATGACCTCAGATGTTATGTCGCATAGTGCTTAGAGCCATTCGAACCATTTGAATCTAGGGCGCTTTGTCAATGTTCGCGCGACTGACCCGTCGGAGGTTCGAGTCCTCCCTCGAGCGTGGGTGAGTGTGTTGTCCTTAGCATAAGACAGTTTAGGTTGAATTCAGTAGTGAGCAAGCATAGGTACCGATGACCTCGGCAGTTTGATCCCACAGTCGTTACCACAAGTTCCCAATTTCTCACCATCAATTACCCTTTTAACTCCTTCTAAAATAACAGTAGGAGGCCCCCCGTCAACAGAGCTCCAGTGCACAACCATGGTCACCTTCATTAGCGGCTGTCCAACATTCGACAAGTCGCTCGGCGATCCGGCTGGGTACATGAGTAGTCAAACACAAATTGGCCCAACTACAGCCCGCAGCCAGCGGCAGCTGTTCCAGTCCTCCTTCCGTCGCGTGCAGTTCACAACTCACTGCCGGCCGCGGTGGTCTCGCGGTTCTAGGCGCGCAGTCCGGAACCGCGCGACTGCTACGGTCGCAGGTTCGAATCCTGCCTCGGGCATGGATGTGTGTGATGTCCTTAGGTTAGTTAGGTTTAAGTAGTTCTAAGTTCTAGGGGACTGATAACCACAGCTGTTAAGTCCCATAGTGCTCAGAGCCATTTGAACCATTTTTGAACAACTCACTGACTCCGCGCCGAGCCTTCACCTCAACCAGGAAAACCAGAGACAAGTCACAAGGGAGGTGACTATCGATACCGGTGCTAGAAGTGGTTATCTCAACGAAACGACCGCCACTGCTAACATCTCATCATGGGTTTCCCAGACACTGTTACCATTCACATGCAGGAATTTTGTCACACTATGAGCCTCAATTTTCTCCGTATTATACCTCAGTCACTTCTGGCTCTCCCTGTAAAAATTAACTGAACTTTTCAACAATGATTACACTGACAAAATTTTATCAGTACGGCGTAAAAAATTTACGATAACCCCTCGTAATACAGTACTAGCCACGTGACGTTCCGGCCACTGAGAGGACAGGTGCCGCAGCAGGAATCGTCGTGTTTACCCTGGGGAGTGGGAGGCGCACCACGCCCCGCCAAGTTTCCGCAGCTGTCGCTTTCCTGGACGTGAAGAGGCGTGCGCGTGGGGCGGAGGCGGTGCGAGATGTTTACATTCGGCACGGTGCTGAGTGCGACGGCTGCTCGCCTGATCGAAGCCGAGGGGCAAGCGGTCCGAACGGGCGAGGTGTGCCCCCAATATTGGTTCGCGCCCTGGCCTCAGGGGCAGACGTCGCCAGCCTGTCCGCCCGACAACAACAATACGGAAGCACTGACAGCGGTAGCGAGGGGGAGAGGGCTGCTGGCTGGCTGCTGGCGAGGAAGCCGCGCAAGGCCGACCGCTGCATCATTCTCAAAGAGAGCTGGAAAGACCGAAAGAGCTCGAAAACAAGACGACACACTGGGGCCTACGTATTGCGATTCTGACGTAACTTCGCTCTGGCAGGTGATACCGAATACTCAAGGCAGAAAAATACTGGATGTCTTCTATCAGAAGTATCAGAGACAGTCAACATTTCGCTATCTCTTCCACCATCACAAGGGTAGATTCACTCATTTCTGTTTTCATAACTGTGATGTGAAGATCTGCAAGAAGGAAACATAGTTTATCATTTTTATTTGTTAAACTGTGGTCATAATTTTTACACTATTGCCATATCACAAAGAAATATTTACTTACATCCACTGGACACACAAGCCGCAGCCAGTACTTTACCTCACTCAGTCCAGACTTCCACACTTTCCTGTCAGTTGCACCTTAAATCTCCCAGACGCAGTATCTGCATGTCTCCCATGGTATTATCCTTCTATCTCACTCTCGGCCGTCTACTGGTCTCCTTCCTTTGGTTTCTCCATCTATTTCTGCCTTTACAATCGTATTCTCCTCTTTCCCGCCGGCCGAGGTGGCTGAGCGGTTCTAGGCGGTTAGGCGCTACAGTCTGTAACCGTGCGACCGCTACGGTCGCAGGTTGGAATCCTGCCTCGGGCATGGGTGTGTATGATGTCCTTAGGTTGGTTAGGTTTAACTAGTTCTAAGTTCTAGGGGACTGATGAATGGTTTAAGTGGCTCTGAGTACTATGGGACTTAGCTTCTTAGGTCATCAGTCCCCTAGAACTTAGAACGACTTAAACCTAACTAACCTAAGGACATCACACGCACCCATGCCCGAGACAGGATTCGAACCTGCGACCGTAGCGGTTGCGCGGTTCCAAACTGTAGGGCCTAGAAACGCTCGGCCACTCTGGCCGGCCAGGGGACTGATGACCTCAGAAGTTAAGTCCCATAGTGCTCAGAGCCATTTGAATCCTCTTTCCACCTCACATGTCCGTACCATCTTAGTCTTTTACTTTTCGCATTCGTTACGATGTCAAATCAAATGGCTCTGAGCTCTATGGGACTTAACTTCTAAGGCCACCAGTCCCCTACAACTTAGAACGAATTAAACCTAATTAACCTAAGGACATCACACACATCCATGCCCGAGGCAGGATTCGAGCCTGCGCCCGTAGAGGTTACGCGGTTCGAGACTGTAGCGCCTAGAACGCATTACGACGTCAGTTAGTGCGTATAATTGTCTGGGTTTCCTGTGCCCCTTGTTTTTCCATATTCTCAATTTCCATTTTCTTTCACTGGTCCGCATATTTTGCTAAGTACTTTATTTTCAAAAGTGATAGTCATGCGTGACTCAATTATATATATATATATATATATATATATATATATATATATATATATATATTCTTACCTTTGCCGGCCTGGATAGTGACTTAGACGTTGTGATATTATGTATAGCTCGTAGAAATCTTCTGCTGGCTTGAATTCTCGTTACGATCTCTTTTTCTAAAAGGTTCTGTTGGTTGATACAGTCACCGAGGTACGTCAATGTGTCTGTCTTCTGCAGTGTCAGGTTCTTGATCGTTAGATGGTTTGGTTCTAACTGAGCTGTTCTTGCTGTTACCCGCAACTTTGTTTTATTTTCATTTGTACTTACCTACCTTCTTAATTTTTTCCATCAGTACAGTTCCCATTTTCTCCAGGTCTTACAGCGAAATAATAATAAAGAAAGAACGAAAAATTTGTACACTCGATCAGATGATGCACACTGTATGAACTTTCGTTTCCTTTTACATTTACCGTAAGCCCATCCGTAGTACATCACATCGGATTCAATACAGCACTGTCGACAGACAACGACACTGCTAATATATTTACTCTCCCTACATATACACTAGGTGAGTGGCAGACACTGCACCTAGGATTACATGACGACTTTTCCTGGCCGGCGTTTCAAGCTTGTTACCGATTTTAGAATCACACTAAGAAACGCATACTAGAAACTGCCATAAGAAGTTTTTGGCCTTTTTTCTACTGTTTCTGTTCTTGCGAGACAAGACACGGCGTTTTGTAAAGCGTTTGTAAATACTGCGAGTTCCACATATCTAAGTACTGTACAATACATTAAAGCCATTTGGTTGATATTGTTAATTCCTTTGATACAGTGTAGAAGTCTGTATATTTTTAAAACTGGCTACATGACCGGCGTTAAGGCACCATCCCGTACCTTTGAACGGAAGGCTTTCTGCGATGGAACACATGATATTTGAAAGTGAACTGAGTTTCTTTGACAACGTCTTAACATTTTTCCCTATCTCGAAAATGATGTTTTCTTTGGGTGTCCACAGCATCTGTTTCGAAACGCTGTTCACTTGTAACTGGGTTTTGGCAATACTTCTTCTTGATTTGGGTACGGTAGGACAGGTGTACTTGTCGATAAATAGAATGCGTGTCGCAATATATTGTACGTGGTTAACACTAGTGGACCAAGGCTCTAGAATTATCATAGCGCGCAAACACGTGTAATCGCAACATTACATCAGTTAAAGTCGTTATGGCATTTTCTAATGGAGCATTGACCATTTTATGATGCTGTTCGACAACGTAATCCACTCTGGTGTGAAAACTGTAGTTATTGTCATCAACATCATTGTCTTCTGAATTCAACTAACCCCTCTAGTCTCTGAATATTACATTTGAGCTATAGAAATCATTTTAGTATGAACAACATCTTAAGTAACGTACTTACTTACTTTCCTGAAAATTACCATCGACTGTACAACAACTGGATGAAAACTGAATAAAACAATTTTAGAAAAGGTGGATCAGGTATTTAATCCACAACCACACCTTTCATAGCCAGTGGTCTCCCATCTGCACCGTAGCATCGTACGTCACAAAACCACAGCTAGCTCCCACTCGAAAGTACTTTTGTCATACTGGGAAGAATATAGTGGTATTCTGAAGATGTCGGTAGGCTGGTAAAGTGAAGCCAGAACACTGAATTTGGAACAGGAAGCCATGGGTGACTGGGAGAGATATCAGTTTCTACCAGTCGGGTGAAGCCAACCAGCTCAGGGTAACACACTGCAGTGTTTCATGGCAGAACGTTTAAAGTTCAACTAAGAATCCTTTGTCTGTGCAGAGGTAAGGATGGATTTAATTGTTTAAAACATTTCCTGCTGCAGAATATGCCAGTTTTGTTGTAGAGTGTAGAGAATCTTCTAGATGTTCTAGACGTAAAATTAAGTTATGAATATTGTATTTCGGCGGCGATAATCAATTTTCCTCTGCGTGCTAAAAATTTAGTTCTATCTCCCAAGCTGTTCTCTGGGGAAACGCGTCTGCGAAAACAATTGACGGCAACAGCGAGGGTTCTTTGGGGGAAGGGATGACAGGATTAAAAAGACGTGAGTTCCATATTTCTTCTTGATTACCTTGAGACGATAACTCAATTTGGTCCTCTCCTCAAAATATTCACTTCGAGCATTTTCAAGGCGTGTATAATCAGCAGAGAAGAAGCAACATGAAGTTAATAATTTATATTCTCTTCGTTTCTTGACTTCTTTAATATTTCATGGCTACTTCTGTCATTATCTCTTACTACCAGATGTGGAAACCATTCGAATTTCCAACAAGAGATTGCAATCACTTAGTTTGAAGCGTAAAACGTTACAAACTGCTTAGGACAATTCAGTTTTAATTCGCAGGACCGTTACACTTTGTGTTTTCTGAATTAGTTTACAGTATCAGAAAGAGCTTTTTGACAACAGTGTAGGGAACAGGAATGCTGTATTTGTGACAGTCAAAGGAAAACGTGCTGTAATTGACGCACTTGCAGACACAAAGCAAGAGTATTAAGTAAAGAAAAGATGTTAACGAATAATTGTTAACAGGGATGATACAGATGAATTTGTGGAAGATTTACTTCAAGAGAGTTAGAATAAATATGCAGTAAGCTATGTGTACCGCAGGATCGGCGTGTTCTAGCTGAAAAAGGAAACGAATTTCAGTAACCTATAACGTAAAGGAAATAAAAGAAAAATTCGGAGTAGGAGTTAAAATGCATGGTGAAGAAATAAAAACTTTGAGGTTCGCCGACGACACTGTAATTCTGTCAGACACAGCAAAGGACCTGGAAGAGCAGTTGAACGGAATGGACAGTGTCTTGAAACGAGGATATAAGATGAACATCAACAAAAGCAAAACGAGGATAATGGAATATAGTCGAATTAAATCGGGTGACGCTGCCGGAATTAGATTAGGAAATGAAACACTTAAAGTAGTAAAGGAGCTTTTCTATTTGGGGAGCAAAGTAACTGATGATGGTCGAAGTAGAGAGGATATAAAATGTAGACTGGCAATGGCAAGGAAAGCGTTTCTGAAGAAGAGAAATTTGTTAACATCGAGTATAGATTAAGTGTCAGGAAGTCGTTTCTGAAAGTAATTTTATGGAGTTAGCCATGTATGGAAGTGAAACGTGGACGGTAAATAGTTTAGACAAGAAGAGAATAGAAGCTTTCGAAATGTGGTGCTACAGAAGAATGCTGAAGATTAGATGGGTAGATCGAATAAATAATGAGGAGGTATTGAATAGAATTGGAGAGAAGAGAAATTTGTGGCACAACTTGACTAGAAGAAGGGATCGGCTGGTAGGGCATATTCTGTGGCATCAAGGGATCACCAATTTAGTATTGGAGGGCAGAGTGGAGGGTAAAAATCATAGAGGGAGACCAAGAGATGAATACACTAAACAGATTCAGAAGGATGTAGGATGCAGTAGGTACTGGGAGATGAAGAAGCTTGCACAGGATAGAGTAGCATGGAATGGAGAGCTGCATCGAACCAGTCTCTGGACTGCAGACCACAACAACAACAATAACGTATCTGTAACTGTTAGCAACATATACTAAAGAAAACAGGCGTTATTTTTCTTTACATATAGAAGGTGAAACTCTCACGACCTGTCCTACGTGCATGTCAAAGATTACATTGAAGGACTTATTATTTTTACATATACACTCCTGGAAATTGAAATAATAACACCGTGAATTCATTGTCCCAGGAAGGGGAAACTTTAGTGACACATTCCTGGGGTCAGATACATCACATGATCACACTGACAGAACCACAGGCACGTAGACACAGGCAACAGAGCATGCACAATGTCGGCACTAGTACAGTGTATATCCACCTTTCGCAGCAATGCAGGCTGCTATTCTCCCATGGAGACGATCGTAGAGATGCGGGATGTAGTCCTGTGGAACGGCTTGCCATGCCATTTCCACCGTGCGCCTCAGTTGGACCAGCGTTCGTGCTGGACGTGCAGACCGCGTGAGACGACGCTTCATCCAGTCCCAAACATGCTCAATGGGGGACAGATCCGGAGACCTTGCTGGCCAGGGTAGTTGACTTACACCTTCTAGAGCACGTTGGGTGGCACGGGATACATGCGGACGTGCATTGTCCTGTTGGAACAGCAAGTTCCCTTCCCGGTCTAGGAATGGTAGAACGATGGGTTCGATGACGGTTTGGATGTACCGTGCACTATTCAGTGTCCCCTCGACGATCACCAGTGGTGTACGTCCAGTGTAGGAGATCGCTCCCCACACCATGATGCCGGGTGTTGGCCCTGTGTGCCTCGGTCGTATACAGTCCTGATTGTGGCGCTCACCTGCACGGCGCCAAACACGCATACGACCATCATTGGCACCAAGGCAGAAGCGACTCTCATCGCTGAAGACGACACGTCTCCATTCGTCCCTCCATTCACGCCTGTCGCGACACCACTGGAGGCGGGCTGCACGATGTTGGGGCGTGAGCGGAAGACGGCCTAACGGTGTGCGGGACCGTAGCCCAGCTTCATGGAGACGGTTGCGAATGGTCCTCGCCGATACCCCAGGAGCAACAGTGTCCCTAATTTGCTGGGAAGTGGCGGTGCGGTCCCCTACGGCACTGCGTAGGATCCTACGGTCTTGGCGTGCATCCGTGCGTCGCTGCGGTCCGGTCCCAGGTCGACGGGCACGTGCACCTTCCGCCGACCACTGGCGACAACATCGATGTACTGTGGAGACCTCACGCCGCACGTGTTGAGCAATTCGGCGGTACGTCCACCCGGCCTCCCGCATGCCCACTATACGCCCTCGCTCAAAGTCCGTCAACTGCACATACGGTTCACGTCCACGCTGTCGCGGCATGCTACCAGTGTTAAAGACTGCGATGGAGCTCCGTATGCCACGGCAAACTGGCTGACACTGACGGCGGCGGTGCACAAATGCTGCGCAGCTAGCGCCATTCGACGGCCAACACCGCGGTTCCTGGTGTGTCCGCTGTGCCGTGCGTGTGATCATTGCTTGTACAGCCCTCTCGCAGTGTCCGGAGCAAGTATGGTGGGTCTGACACACCGGTGTCAATGTGTTCTTTTTTCCATTTCCAGGAGTGTATAAAATACAGGGTGTCTACACCGAAATGCCTCATTTTCAATTTGCTTCCTACACGTAATTGGAGGCTTTCTCGTACTGCTGAGTAAGTCTGTTAATTTTTGTATGCGACTTCTGCTAACTGGTCGATTAAGGTAAGTTCTACTGATGTTTTACAGCCTTAACGGCCCTTCTGACGTTAATTAGTCTTGTTTAGCAACTAGTTTAAACTTCATTAATTTCTTAAGTAGCATCTGATGAGTGGTGGTATTAGTATAGTGATGAGGGTTATCGCTGAAACAGCCAGTTTTCGGTTATATCAGCATTTTTCAACAACAGTGTTAAAACCGCTCAAAATAACCAGTTCCTGAAATAACCGATTTTCAGTCTCTTATTCATGTCAACTCCCCTAATAAACGTAGAAATCTAGGAAAGGCTGAAACTTTTTACACTCTCGTTTTCAACGTACATAGAATCAAAATATCAAATTAAATAGACAAATAAAAGAATACTTAGTTCGTGCACTGCTCGCTGCTTTTCTCGAAAGTAATAAGTGGTAGCATATTATAATGATTATCAATATTCTGCTAGGATTTAATTTTTTTGAAACTCTGCTCGCAAGTCATGTAGTAATCGATGATTACGCCACTTTTTGAGTATGACGAATATTCAGTCTTAAAGCGTGAAAACTGAGGTTGGAGAAACCTTTTTTTCGTCGTAATCTGGCCGTTTTCAAGGGCCAGAAGCATATAAAGGTAAATTATGTAGACACAGACAATAGTTAAGCTACTTTCTATTTTTATTGTTAACTGTGGATGAATAGTTAAGGTTTAAGTTCTCTCTTTATAAGACGTCGCAGGTATGTTATAGCTCCTCCTGTCCTTAATCTCTCAAAGCAAATGTAGCACTGTACTTCATTCATACCGCACTTCGTTAAATAATCCCAGATCAGTGATGGTGTCATTCTGTAAAATTACCATACAGACCATGAAGGGCGAGGCTCGCTCGCTGCGCTTACAAGAGTACTATCCAGTAGTCAACGTCACATTTGTCTCAGCAATGCTGTACCAATTCTTACGCCACGTGTCTGTTGCTCTTTTCTGTAGGCTTTGTTATTAAAATAACATTGACTGCTTTTCTCAAGCTCTATAACAAAGCGATATTTCAAAGCAATGGAAATTTTGCCAATAAATATTACTAATTTTTAGAAAAAGGTTTAGAGGTAAAACTATTTTAGCACCGGTGCTACACCAGATTTATTTTTCGTTCCTTTATTCGGTTATTAGTAAACAATAACAAAACACTTGTTATAACCGAGACCGAACAAATAACGAAAGATACTGGTTACGCGGAACTGAAATACTGGTATCCGTTTTAACGACTCGGTGTTTTCCAATCAATAGATCAATGTTCCAAGACCCGGGTAGTTAACACGTAGTTATCCAAATAGAAGAACTTTGAAATTAGAGCAGCAGAGGATTTTACGCTCTATGCATAATACAGATCGCAGTTGTCGATGTCTCACTAAGTTTATATTACTTAAATGAAACATTTTATTTCCTAATCAAAAATGACTTCATGCCAAGTTAGATTTTCGAAAGCAATTGCAACATGAAATCAGAACACTTACACGTTATACGCTGCAATGACTTGAAGAAGGTCTGGTCTCTATCCGATTTCAATCCAAGTCTGCTGCAACGTGTCCGGCGCGCAACCTGTCCTTCGCGTAGTCCCAGAGAAAAAATCCGATGGTGTGATGTCAGGAGAACTTGGAAGCCAATTCATGGGTTCACCACGTCCTACCCAGCATCCAGCATCCAGTTATCTGAACATCCAACAATAAATAAGGTGGAGAATCAGTTTGTTGAAACAATATGAGTAGTTCCTTCTTCAGCCTGAGGAAAAGCTAACTCTCCAAATTGTCTATGTACATCATTCCTGTCACAGTCTCAGCACCAAGAAGAATAGTCCAGTTATTTTGTAGCACATGAGGTCACACCGAATGTTCACTTTCGGGCTACCGTGCACCTTTTTTCTGATGTTGTGAATCCCAAACGCGAACTTTGTGTTTATTAAGAGGTCCAGAGAGAAAACATTAAGCAGGTTGTCAGTCGATTCGATTATGAATTTCGCATACAAATACGTGTCGCCGTTGTTTATTGCCGCGCTTTATGGCGTGCACAATCTGCACCTGGTATGAAACAGACGCCGCCGCTTCTTGAGGACATTATGAAAAGTTGCATGTGTCATCTGAACTGTGAACCCTGACGAATTGCTTGTACATCGATGGAACTCTTGGCGGATGTTTTAAACTTGTTATTCAGAGGCACACTGGTCTCCCTCACACAGTTTCAAGATTCCTGCCAGTCTCCAAAAACTGTCTATGGAATGATTTTATCCTCTTGGCTTCTTGCGTTAACTTATGGTAGACCGAACGAAGTTGCCTTTGTACCATTACAATGGATTTAAGCTCTACGTACCTGAGCACAGTTTGTACCTTCTTCTCAAATGACGCCACTTTCGCTCTAACAAAACAACAGTGAAAAAATGAAAATGGCAATACTTTCACAAAATTTAGGCACTATCTTCAGGTCTGAGCCATGCGTGGCTCGTGTTCGTGCCATCTCTTATTTAACACCCTGTTTTTGCCGTACTGCCACGTCGTTATGTTAGTTTCAATTACTTGTGTCACTGAATTGCAGCTTTGCCTGCCCGTGAGCGGCAGCAGCAGCGCTTCTCCATATAAGCCCTGCCGTATTATATTTGCTGGACTGCCATTACTTCCCAGTCGTCGTGTGTCGACCAGTCAGTAGGAACGCGCTAGCAGTTAGTTCGGACCTGCCAGTGTTTGAGTTGGCACGCGGCACAAGTTCGGCAGCAGTGAGGTCCAGGCCGCCATGACTAGCCCGACGGTTGCCGACACACGTGTGATTGGAGTGGCGACGACTTTGATTGGTCGTCGGTCGGTCGTCTTGCCGGACGACGTGTATTTGGCCGGCGATCACTTATGGGTTAGCTGTCTGTGCCGACTCGTGATTCGTCCCTGTTTTAGTACAGCCACTGCCGCTAGCATTGTATGGTTCTTAGTGTAAGTGTTCGTGAAACTGTGTGTACTTTTTTGTGATTTGATTGACAAGTTATTTTAAATGTTGTCGGCGTACTGGCTCTGAGCAGTCGGTTGGTTGGCGTGGAGCAGTGAGGAATTCTCGGCGGAGCGTAGTTTGGCCGGGACCCGCTGGCGGTCTGCACGCGCTGTCGGAGTGTGTGGCGCTGTTCCCACTGCTACGGGAACCGTGGCTCACCGACCCTGGACTCTATATTTGAGTTTTGATTTAACCTACCAGCAAAAGACTGTTCACATTGTGTCGTTTGGAATTCGTTGTCGGCTGTTCGGATTTTCCCGCGAGCAACAACGTGGTTTTCAAGTTGGAAAATTCTAGCCACCCTCCGGTGGACCTTCACTATATTTAGTTATTTGTTTTGAAGTGCAGCAATGGAGTCTTTTGCCTTGTGGTCGTTAACGTTCCGGTTAGCTGCCCTGGCCGTTGACGTCAATTCCAGGCAGTGCAGTTTCCTCATCGTGTTGTCGCCTTCCAGCACGGTGTGTAGTTTGACAGCTCCGTGTGTGATTGGTTGTGGGCGCCAATATCCTCTACGTTGTTCCGTTGAACTTCCTGTTGTGCCCAGGTTGGGTGAAGTGGAAGTTATCTTCGTTCCACTGACTCTCGGTAGGTTGGGTTGTCGTCGGATCGTGAATTGTTGGCCCGACTGCCTGTCTCACCTAAGCGAGCGAGTGTTTGAATTACGGGCCGACCCTCGAGTATCTGCCTTATTTTTTTTTAATTTGTTCTTGTTGTTGGTACTTGTATGGCTTCTAGCCGGTTTTGTGTTTTAAATTAGAGTTGTTTCATTCTTAAGGCCTTGAGCCTAGTCTGAAGTACTGTTTCACGTAAGCCCTTTGGCATTTAAAATTTTTTTTTTTTTTAATTTTTTAGTCTTCGGCCTTCAACCGATTTGAATTTAACTTGTTTGCTTCAACCTATTGAATCTTTAAGTCTTCGGCCTTCAGCCGGTTTGAGTTTCAGTTGTTTGTTCTTAAGGCCTTCAGCGTAAATTAAAGAACTATTTCACGTAAGGACTTTGGTATTTTTTTTAAAATTAATGTTTTGGAGTTTTAAGTGTTTAGCCTGCAGTCGATTTGAATTTAACTTGTTTACTTCAGCCTAACTAAAGAACTGTTTTATTACGCCAGCCACTACCGTGATTTCATCGCCGTACTACACCGGTAAGTTCTCTACACCCGACACATCACTGTGACTGTACATCCTAAAAATTAAACGCACCAAGAAGAATTTATCCGATTGGGACGGAAATCGGTAGGCATAATGTACATGTACTGACAAAAAAATGATAATAAGAAAAATTGAATCATTTATTGAAGAGAAAGAGCTTCACAAATTGAGGCATAATGCGTTGGCCCACCTCTGGCCCCAATGAGAGCAGTTACTCTGCTTGGCATTGATTGATGAAGATGTTGGATATCGTGCCAAATTTTGTCCGATTTCTGCGTTAAATATTCAAAATCTTGAGTTGACTGGAGGGCCCTGCTCCAAAAGAAGACAGTTGGGGAGAGATCTGCCAACCTTGATCGCCACTGTTGCATTTGGCAAGCTCGAAAAATAGCTGTAGATTTTCTCGCCGTGTGTGGATGGGCATTATCTTGTTGAAAGGTAAATGCAGCATGGGCTGGAATGAAGGGCAACAAAACGGGACATAGAATATCATCAGCTTACAGCTATGGTGTAATGGTGCCGTGGGTTAGAGCTAAGGACGTCGTGCTGTTGAAAGAAATGGCGCCATAGACCATCAGTCCCGGTAGTCGAGCCATATGGTGGTAGTTTGCTACCAGCAGAAGTCGGAAATATCAGACTCGGAAACCTACTGCCTACCGAACAGAATGAACGAAATGTCACCATCAAGGGCCGACTCACAAGTGTGTATCTGGAAGCGTCTTGAGGAACATCTGTACATGCAATTAATAGCCCCTTCGTTAACACTCACTACCGCAATGTGAGCTAAATCCACGCAGAGGTGTTGCACAAACAGTGCCGACAGAATATTTCAGGCACAAAGTTGCTGGAATTATCTCATGACAATCGTTCCGCCAGTGAGAGTTGGCAGAAAAGGTTAGTACCATGTTTTGCTGTAGCTAAGGCGGTAGCACAGGTATGACAAAATTTGTTTTAACATCTCGAAGCTAGTTATGAGACCAATTTACATTGCCCAGAAAATAATGCACCGCATTTTTTTTCCTCAGCCGAAAAGAAATGCTACGAATTCGAAACGTTACGTATGTATTATTTGAAGTCTCCCGAGTGAGTGCGCCAAGTTTCCGTCACTTCCGACGGACAGCTTAGCTGCAGTACAATTTCAAAATGGTATCTGTAGGTCATGTACGTTACAAGCAACGTCCCGTCATTGAATTTCGCATTGCGGAGAAAGAAACTGTAGGGAATATTCGCAAACTCTTGTGCAAACTCTATGGAGCATCTGCTGTCGACAGGAGTACAGTTAGTCGCTGGGCACGGAGGGTGACGTCATCAGAAGGCGGTTCGGCGGAGCTCCTCGATTTGCAGCAGTCGGGGAGGCCGTCCATGGCTGTCACTCCTGACATGTCGCAGCGAGCTGATGTTGTCATTCGCCATTAAAGGGTGCCATTTGTGGAAGACATTTTGAGGACGATGAGGAGGAGATTCACACAGTGGAGCACAGTCTCCGTCACCAGGACAAGGATCGGTACCGACAGGGCATACACGGCCTTGTTTCGAGCTGGAGGAAGGCCGTAGTACGCGATGGAGATTACAGTGTGCAGATAAAACACCATTCTTTCGTGTGTGTAATTCTCATTATTTCATTATTTTAAGCAGAAGCTTCTTCGCGGAATTCTTTACAGAAGACGAAACCTGGGTACATCACCACCAGACCGAAACAAAGACAGCAAACAAGGAAAGGCGCCATTCTTGATCACCTAATTGTTCAAGAAAAATATACGGTGCATTACTTCCTGGGCAACCCTCGTAATTTAGGGTATGGCTGCATGTTCGACATTTACACAAACATTTCGGGACCGACAGTGAAACTAGAGCAAAGGATCGGGAGAAACTTTGATTTCAGTTATAATCGAGAAAGTTTAAAAATTAAAAGAGCAGACGGATCATGACATTAATACGATATGAAGTAGAGACCTGCGAAATAAATATCTAACTCTTTTGTAAAAAATATAAGACGTTGGACTGAGCCAGGTAAAATGAAGACAATAAAAGTAGAAATACCATAAGACGAGGCTGGAATATATAAACCGTTATTGGATAATAGCTGTAGCAAGCATTCAGAGAAGATGAGACTTGCAAATGTTTGACAGAAATGCACACCACAATTCGTCCAAAGTTTTGAATTAAGAAGCTGTGCTTCGTTATTCTCTGTGGTTTCATAGAGAGAAATAAATTTTAGTTACCGTTAATATTCATGGCTGACTGTATAATGGCTACACTGCAGCATTCCCACTATTGACTCTCTCACTAAGACCCCAGTACGACTTAGGACTGCGGCCTTGGGCAGGTAGGAGAGTCTCCTCTACCTGCAAGCTGTGCCGCTGTGGGTAGGTAAGTAGTCACTCAGCACTGGTGGGATTTCAGTTCGCCTGCTCTGCTCACCGGTGAGATGGCGTTGAATAATGAAACAGTGTGGGAGGCAGCTGATTGGATGGCCAGGGGCGGGTAGTCTCGCAGTACGAACCCCACTTCGTTAGTGATATGACACGCAAGAGGATCCCCGTTTACTAACGTCGTTAGGAAAGTCTCTAAGCAGAACGAGGCAACGTAAGGTAAAATTTCATAGAATACTATCACAATTCACATAGTTGCTCGAGTCTTAATTCACGAGGAACCAGAAATTGAAATACGAGTACGATCTATACTCCTTATTCAACTTAGTGCATGTGCAATGTGCTTTTAATATCACCAGACAATCACTTTTGATCACCCGCCCCATTTTGTATTGTAAATAAAACCGCCTTTTCTTGCTGTAACTTTTTATTTTATAAATTAAGTTGCAGCAAGAAAAGGCGGGTTTATTTATTTTTTATTTTATTTGTTTATTTTATTTATTTTATAAACTAAGTTGCAGCAAGAAAAGGCGGCTTTACTTATAAAAAAGTTTTTCTGTGCATGCTGCCGAGGATGGCCATGCAAACAAACTTGTTAAAAATATTTTGTCTTAAGATAACGATTACGGTTATGATGTGGCTAAGAACAAATGATATCCGGCCTTTCAGATTAATGTTTAATTTGTTTTTAAGCAAACATGTCTCCACTTCTTATGATAGGCTTCATCGGTGGTTTGTAAATAATGTTCTCATTAATCTAGCTTTTGTGGCACAATATTTGGGTTAACTTACTATTTACAACTACGGAACTGCGATGTCACGTACTGTAATGTCTCATATTCTATGGAAGTGTTCATGAGTTCTTGTGTAGACACTAGGTGCACACAGTGTAAGTTTCCAACTGACTGCTTGTCACAATTCCGTACTTTGCAGGATAGCATCTCCCATGTGAGGTTGTTGCAGGGCTCTTGGTAGCGTCAGTGGGTAGGGCTAGAATGGAGTGTTGGGATGAAGGAGGAGGGTTGTGGTGGTGGTGTGAAGCAGTAAGGTCATTCATTTCACTGCTTGTGTGCACAAGCACCTGCATGCGTGAGCGTGTGTGTGTGTGTGTGTATGTGTGTGTCTGTGTGTACGTATGTGTTTGTGCTGTAGTTGTAGCTTGTTACTATTTGCCGTTGTACCCATTGATTTGTGCTTGATCGATGATGTTGAGCTATTTTTGACAGTCAGTTTTGCTTTGAAATGTTGTTCATTATCTGTTTACTGTATGCCTGATGGCTGCTAATTATTATGAATGTGGTTGGTTTCACTTCTTGTATTTTCTCATATATGTAATTTTTTTTTCTTTCTTAATGTATTGAAGTGTGTCTGTTGTTGGACACTGTGATTCTGAGGTCAAATTATTCAGATGTTTCATCTGTTTCCATTTCTGCAGTGAACTGTACAATATTTACCTACAAGTCTCAAATCTTCATAATCCTGTGATACACCTATGAGACATACCCTATCATACACATATCTGTATTTTATGTTTGTGATACTTTTGAAAAATTTCTTTTTTCAGTTTGGTTCATTAAGACATTTGGCAATATATATGAGACTGGCGTTCCCATTGAAAGACCTTCTTTTTGTAATTTAAAGAAATAGACGTACTGAAGATAATTTACTTCAGTGATACCTTTTGTGATTCTTATCAGTTCTTCAGAATACAAGTTCTGCAGTTAATGAAATGTATATGTCTTTTATATTAATTGTAAGCAGGTGCAGGTAGTTCTGTTGCTCCCTAATTTGTAATGTTAGCAGAGTTTAAGTGTGTTAGTGTTGTATTTCAGAACACCACTGAAATTGGTAACTTACCTCATGAGCATATATATACATTCAACTTGCTTCTGACGACTGAGGACTGGTGCAGTTCGACCTTTTTGTACTAAGTTTCATGTCTGTGCTTTTGACAAAAGAGTGTTTATTAGTTTCATTTGGAATGTATTAGTTATATCAGTCTTCAGTTTTCTAAATTATTTTTTGCAATACTTTTTTATTGTGTTGATGTATTCCTGTTTCTGACTGGTTTTGTAGCTAGGGCTTTTTCCTGCAGTTTGTCCTATGTTGCTTCACTTTATAGCACCTCTGTTATCGAACTATTTCTTCCTGTGAGCCATTGACATGCTTTTATATCAATTCCCCAATCAGCACTCCAAATATATCAGTCTTTTTCTCTGATGCTTTAATACATTCTTCTACACATAACCCTTCTGTTCTAGTATCCCTAATGTCTACTTACATTAATTGGTTTTCATTAGTCTTATATTTAAGGCCACATTCTAACAATTATGTTTCTGCTTTATTCTTTATTATGTAAGTGATAGTTAATTATTATAATGTAAAATAATATTGGCTTGTCTAGATTATGTATGTTCAAATCCAATGGCTCTGAGCACTATGGGACTTAGCATCTGAGGCCATCAGTCCACTAGAACTACGTAAACCTAACTAACCTAAGGACATCACACACATCCACGCCCGAGGCAGGATTCGAAGCTGCAAGTGTAGCGGTCGCGCGGTTCCAGACTGAAGCGCCTAGAACCGCCCGGCCACACCGGCCGACATTATGTGTGTGTTTGCAAACTTTCCTGCATTTGTTTTTCTTGGAAAAAAATTAATTTCTTTTACATTTTGTATTTTCTGCTTCCCTACTGATTTTTTCTTAGCCATGTGTTCTATGTTTGTATTCAAAGGCTATTATTCACACTGTCTGCCAGGTGCCATAACACTGTACTACATACAGGAAAGCTGCAATTTGAGGGTGGAAATTCTATGTTGTTTAGTTCAAGGGTATTTTGCATGCAGCTGCCTAATTTCGTTATTTAACAAAATTTCTGTGCCAGTTTTTTGTGCTGCTTGAGAATCACTATTAATATTTTCATAATATACTTTGGATGCAGATACTACTGTTTACATTTTTTGTTAAATTTCAAAGTCTCGTTTCAAATTGTATCGAGCAGGTGGACATGTACGGGTATGGAGACAACCTTATGAATCCATGGACCCTGTATGTCAGCAGGGTACTGTTCGAGTTGGTGGAGGCTTTGCAATGGTATGGCGCGTGTGCAATTGGAGTGATATCGGACACTAGATACCTCGAGATACGACTGTGATAGGCGACACGTACGTAAGCATCCTGCCTGATCACCTGCATCTATTCATGTCCGTTGTGCATTCCGACATACTTGATCAATTCCAGCAGAACAAGGCGACATCCCACACTTCCAGAATTGCTGCTGAGTGGTTCCATGAATACTGTTCTGAGTTTAAACAAATCCGCTGGCCACCAGTCTCCCCAGACGTGAACATTATTGAGCATATCTGGGATGCCTTGCAAAGTGCTGTTCAGAAGAGATCTCCACCCCCTCATACTCTTATGGATTTATGGACAGCCCTGCAGGATTTATAGTGTCGATTCCCTCCGGCATCACTTCAGACATTAGTCGAGTCCATGTCACGTCAAGTTGTGGCATTTCTGCGGTCCCTACACGATATTAGGTAGGTGCATCAGTTTCTTTGAGTCTTCAGTGTATCATGTGTAGCATGAGAGTAGAATTACAGTTACAGGAATAGTAGCGAGCTTTAATATTGCTGCTCTCAGGTGAACTGAAATGGGATCTAATACTCGTTACAAAAATATCTTGCTGGGAATCAAATTCCAGGTAATTTATGTGGTTCATAATGTCAACAACATTGATTGTGTTTTCAAAAGCTGGTATGAAAAGTTGTGAACCTGCTTCTTACGAAAGTGTGGCAACTACTACATCAGCTTCCCTTTACATATATGTCTTGCTGGTAGTAATTCATTACAGATGCTTTTGATCCACTACCAAATGCCAAGTGATCCAGCATTGCTATAAATTAGTTTATGAGACTTCCTTATTTTGCCATATTTGAGGCAATTTCATAACGTGAAAATCTTCTGCAGCACTCAAAATAAGCGAATTAGTGAAGTACTGTGTACCACTTCAGGTGTGTTTAATGTCCTTTGCAATCAGTCTCCGTGCTTTAGTAATTTTGATTTTGATTATTTGTTCTTAAATGTGTATTTCGATATGAAATATTGCTTCTACTACTGATTTTCCCTTCTTAAGCTTACTGCAGATTTAAAATGTTTTTCACCAGACACATGTAGTACAGCTCTGCCGACCTTAGAACAAAATTCAAACAGCCGCTGCCATCTGGGCTCAGTCAATGAAATATTCTGATAGTATAAAAAATTCAAGAGGGTTGTGATGGTGGTAAGTTTAAGAAATACAAGTTACATGTGGTGGTGGTGTGAAGTACAGAAAGAGCCAAGATGACGTTTGTGAGAAGATTAAAAATGCAAGTTGGCTGATCTATCCCCACTGTGTTAAGTTTAAAATCGTGGGATGTTTTCAAAATCCAAGATGATGGAGCTAGACAAGTTATGCTTTGAAAGGCCACATTGTAACGAACTGCCCCATTCATCATCATAATACAGAAAGATTGTAACAAATTGCCCTATACACCACCAGGTTGCAACAAAAATTGTAACAAATTACTCCACATATACAGGGTGTTTCAAAAATGACCGGTATATTTGAAACGACAATAAAAACTAAACGAGCGGCTATAGAAATACACCGTTTGTTGCAATATGCTTGGGACAACAGTACATTTTCAGGCGGTCAAACTTTCGAAATTACAGTAGTTACAATTTTCAACAACAGATGGCGCTGCATGTGATGTGAAAGATATAGAAGACAACGCAGTCTGTGGGTGCGCCATTCTGTACGTCGTCTTTCTGCTGTAAGCGTGTGCTGTTCACAACGTGCAAGTGTGCTGTAGACAACATGGTTTATTCCTTAGAACAGAGGATTTTTCTGGTGTTGGAATTCCACCGCCTAGAACACAGTGTTGTTGCAACAAGACGAAGTTTTCAACGGAGGTTTGATGTAACCAAAGGACCGAAAAGCGATACAATAAAGGATCTGTTTGAAAAATTTCAACGGACTGGGAACATGATGGATGAACGTGCTGGAAAGGTAGGGTGACCGCGTACGGCAACCACAGAGGGCAATGCGCAGCTAGTGCAGCAGGTGATCCAACAGCGGCCTCGGGTTTCCGTTCGCCGTGTTGCAGCTGCGGTCCAAATGACGCCAACGTCCACGTATCGTCTCATGCGCCAGAGTTTACACCTCTATCCATACAAAATTCAAACGCGGCAACCCCTCAGCGCCGCTACCATTGCTGCACGAGAGACATTCGCTAACGATATAGCGCACAGGATTGATGACGGCGATATGCATGTGGGCAGCATTTGGTTTACTGACGAAGCTTATTTTTACCTGGACGGCTTCGTCAATAAACAGAACTGGCGCATATGGGGAACCAAAAAGCCCCATGTTGCAGTCCCATCGTCCCTGCATCCTCAAAAAGTACTGGTCTGGGCCGCCATTTCTTCCAAAGGAATCATTGGCCCATTTTTCAGATCCGAAACGATTACTGCATCACGCTATCTGGACATTCTTCGTGAATTTGTGGCGGTACAAACTGCCTTAGACGACACTGCGAACACCTCGTGGTTAATGCAAGATGGTGCCCGGCCATATCGCACGGCCGACGTTTTTAATTTCCTGAATGAATATTTCGATGATCGTGTGATTGCTTTGGGCTATCCGAAACATACAGGAGGCGGCGTGGATTGGCCTCCCTATTCGCCAGACATGAACCCCTGTGACTTCTTTCTGTGGGGACACTTGAAAGACCAGATGTACCGCCAGAATCCAGAAACAATTGAACAGCTGAAGCAGTACATCTCATCTGCATGTGAAGCCATTCCGCCAGACACGTTGTCAAAGGTTTCGGGTAATTTCATTCAGAGACTACGCCATATTATTGCTACGCATGGTGGATATGTGGAAAATATCGTACTATAGAGTTTCCCAGACCGCAGCGCCATCTGTTGTTGAAAATTGTAACTACTGTAATTTCGAAAGTTTGTCTGGCTGAAAATGTACTGTTGTCCCAAGCATATTGCAACAAACGGTGTATTTCTATCGCTGCTCGTTTAGTTTTTATTGCCGTTTCAAATATACCGGTTATTTTTGAAACACCTATGTATTGTACTGCAAATTTTAACACATTCTCCCCCATCCGCACCTTCTCACTGTGAATCTGTAGTCAACATGTTTGTGGAAATGATGGTCTGATTATTTGTCAGAATCTTAATTCAGCTAACAACTGCCAGAGATATGGTGGGAGAGATATGGTGATAGAAGCATCCATCCACAATACTGTCATTTTTACACAGTACAACAGAAAACCATCTCAAGAAAACTTGATATATCTTGACGGCTGAAGGCCCAAACAATTATTCAAAAGTTAAAGACAAACCTTAAAATAAACATTTACACAGTACAGCTGAAGGCCATTTTAAGAATTGAAGATAATTACAGAGAAACCTTACAGACAGGTATTTACGTATTACGGCTGAACGCCTCAGATTTTAAAACAAACACGGCTGAAGGCTTAAATACAGAGCAAACAAGAATTTTAGATAAAACACTGCTGAAGGTCTAATCTTAAAATAGTTCACATGAGATTCGGCTGAATGCCATATACTAAACATAGAGCAGACAAAATTAATACACAGCTGTAGGCCTGGCATAGTACTTTCGACCAAAGAAAATCACAAACAACAAACAGTGGTGCTCAGAAGCGCCCCAAGGGTCGGCCTGGGGAGGAAACTCTAACAACAGTTTCGGTGAGACAGGCAGCCAAGCGTAACACTAAATAACAGGGTGTCAGGCGTCCTAGGGACGGCTGAAGAAGAAACAAACAACCTAGGCAATTCCCTCTGTCGCAATCCACCTACTCCAGTACGCAGACAGCATTCATCTGCTCAGTGGAAATCACAGAAGCTGCACACAGTTCCACGTAGACACACTCGCACAAGAACTCGAACAAGCGTAAAAGGAATCACTTTGGAGCAACAAGGACGAATCAATTAGAGACACAGAGAGTTTCCACAAGCGGTCGGAGACCAAATACACGTCGCCCGATGAGACGACGAACCGAACGACCAACCAACGGTCATCCCACTCCAATCTCCTTCCGTTGGACTGATCATGTGTGTCGCCAGCGGTCGGCAAGCACTGCCTGGAGCACCTCACTGGCACTCCATCCCGATTGAACTTCAGACACATGATGACTCGGAAATACTATCGATCTCTCCAGAGATGGTACCACAGTGCACTTATCGATAAGCGCTGCTGCTGCCACTCACGGGCAGGTAAGGTAGAAAGTTAGTGACGCCAGTAAATGGAATAAGAAACCGAGGTGGCAGTACCGTAAGAGAAGATGACAAACGATAAACGGTATGAACATGAGCCGCGAACGGCTCAGTGATCTGTACTACTTTTTCCTTAAAAGAACTCCAAAGCTATTCATCCCTGATGTCTTGTTTGATTTCACTTTTAATCAGTGTGCTGTTACACTCTCACCATAGTACTGGACCATCGATTTTTTCCGCATCACTCTATCCGCATCCACCATACCGCTGTGAAACATCCTCTGCGTAGAACCAGACTTTTACCTCGTTTTTCTTCAGCAGTTATATTTCCCGCAGGAATCACGTAACTTAACAGTTCTGTTATTCACCCTCTCAAACATTTTTTAACATTCCTGTACCCTCTTTCATTTATTGAATGTCTCTGTCGCGGTCGACAAAACTACTCTCACTTCTTGTTCATTTCACTTCCAACATACTTTCTTCTTATGGCCCCGTCATTTGAGACTTTTTCTTTCATTCCAAAATTCATAACGCAGCGTATTTATTGAATTAGGTTTTTTTTTTCAGACAACTGAAACACTTAAAATAGTTTGAGGAGTATTGTTTTCGTTTCTTCCGTTACAGCATTATATTATAACTCATTACTCTTTTCCTTCCTCCACTGTATTGTACATTCTTCCATACAGAACTTACGTGTATTTCCGCAACTTTTTTCCATTTTTCATGGTCTTGATACAATAATGTTTAACCACTTTTCATAGTGTTATTTTTCTTACTTTCCCTTCTTTTAGACCTAATATATCTATCTTCTTTCTCTTCAGATTTTCCCGTGTATTCCCAGTATTCAAACTTCTACTATTCTTCCACCCCACCCCCCGAAGAAAAATCGTCCAGTGTTACTGAACCTCGTATTTCTACGATAATGCCTTTCTGAGAGATCTTCGTTAGAAGACATTAAAGGAGGGTTCGTCGAGCTCCAGATTTTTAAAAATTTATTTTTAATTTAATTTTCTGTACAATGATTATCTCAAAATCGTTTTAAAATTTAAAAGCCATAAGCATTTGACACAAAATTATAAAATGTGTATAGATTCAGATAATTTTCCAATTCTGTCTTGTTCTCTGTCACAGATTTACATAAATTCTAGCACTATATGCATTATATGCAGGCAAGAGCGTTTAGACTGCCCGCTAAAGAAGTTTCCAGACTTTGTATTGGACGATTGAATTACAGTGAGGTTAGCGCAGATTCCTTTGGTGATATCTACTTCCATAAAATTTCATTGTGCTCGTAACGTTCACTACATATGTAAATCTGTTACTGGTAAATTGTCTGATCTGTTCACAAACATTGATAACACATTCCGAGAAGATCCCATTCAGAGGAATTGTAATCTGAATTCTCTCAGGGGGAGAATAGTGGTTATCGGGCGTGATATATCTGAGAAGTAAAGTTGGGGACACCTCATATCTTACGCAAGTTCCTCGGTCCGGCTTGCACTGGAATGGGGCCAGACATCTATCACCTGCTGACTCTCGTAGACTCTGCCACCGGCTCACCGGTGCCGCCTCCGGGCATTATTATCCATCAGGGAGAGGAACAGCCATTGTCCGCTCTCTGAGGGATACCGGCTTATATCTGGCAGCCGTCTTCTCCCTCGAAGCTCACGTAGTTGTGGCTACCTTCGGCGCTCCGCTTATTCGGATTCAATGCTTTCCGAAGTTTATGTCACTTCGAATACTGTGCCTTCTTGCAGAGTGATAAGTCCAATTCCTTTCTTCCAATGGGTAATTAATCATCTATAAGGCGTGTCCGTAAATTACCGTTACAATTTTCTAGGGCTTGTAGAGGGTAGTGAGTACTTAATATTTTGAACAGGAACCCATGTCCGGAGATGTCAACAAATGCCACTTTTTTTCTTTTTCTTTCTCTTTTTTCCTGTGTCATCAGTATTCTGACTGGTATGATGAGGCCCGCCACGAATTCCCCTCCTGTGACAACCTCTTTATCCCAGAGTAGCACTTGCAACCCCCGTCCTCAATTATTTGCTGGATATATCCCCATATCTGTCTTCCTCTGCAGTTTTTGGCCTATATAGCTTCCTCTAGTACCATGGAAGACATTTCCTGATGTCTTAACAAATGCCCTATCATTCTGTCCCTTCTACTTAGTGTTTTCCATAAATTCCTTTCCTCTCCGTTTCTAAGCAAGATCCTCATTCCATAACTTATCAATCTACCTAACTTTCCACATTCGTCTGTAGCACCACTTCTCAAATGCTTCGATGGTTTTCCCACATGTTTGCCGGAGTTGCCTTCCTGGCGCCTTTACCTTTCCTAAGGCCAAACTAATAGTCATTTAACACACCCTCAGTTTTGATGATGATGATGTTTGGTTTGTGGGGCTCAACTGCGCGGTCATCAGTACTGGTACAAAGACCCGATTTTTTCACAGTCCAATTTTTTCTACAGTCTAATCTAGCCACTGTCACGAGTGATGATGATGAAATGATAAAGAGAACACAAACACCCAGCCCCGGGCAGAGAAAATCCCCAACCCGGCCAGCAATCAAGCCCGGGAACCCGTGAACCAGAAGTAGCAACGCTAGCCACTACACCACGAGCTACGGGCATCCTCAGTTTTCTCTTCCATTTTTCTGTGTATTATTCTTCTCAGTAACTTGGATGCATGAGCTGTTGAGCTGATTCTGCAATAATTCTAGCACTTGCCAGCTCATGCAGTCTTCGGAATTGTGTGGATGTAATTTTTCCGGGAGTCAGATGGTATGTCGCCAGAATCACTCATTCTACACATCAACGTAAAAAGTCGTTTTGTTGTCATTTCCCCCAATGATTTTAGAAGTTCTGATGGAATGTTATCTATCTCTTCAGCCTTATTTGATCTTAAATCTTCGAAAGCTCTTTTACATTGATTCAAATACTGGATTCCCAGTCTCTTCTAAATCGACAGGGCCTTCAGTGTCCTCTTTCCACCTAACCGCTCTCTCGTCTGCATTTAACAATGGAATTCCCGTCGCACCCTTAATGTTACCATCCTTGCTTTTCATTTCAGCGAAGATTGTTTTGGCTGTACTATATGCTGAGTCAGTTCTTCTGACAATCATTTCTTTTCGATTTCTTCACACCTTTCATGCAGACATTTCGTCCTGGCTTCCCTGCGCTTCCTATTTATTTCATTGCGCAGCGACTTGTATTTCTGGGTTCCTGAATTTCTCTGAACATTTTTGTTCTGCCTTCTTTCATCGATCAACTGAAGTATTTCTTCTCTTACCCATTGTTTCTGCGCAGTTACCTTCTTTGTACTCATTTTTTTTTTTTACTTTTTTCTTACCGATTTCTCTGACTTCCGTCTTTAGGGACATCCAGTCCTCTTTAACTGTGATGCCTACTGAGCTCTTCCTTATTGCTATATATGTAGCCTTAGAGAATTTCAAGCGTATTACGTCATTCCTTAGTACTTCCGTATCTCACTTCTTCGTGTATTGATTCTTCTTGATTAATGTCTTAAACTTTCATCACTAGTAAATTGTGATCTGGGTGTATAGCTGCTCCTGGGTATGCCTTAGAATGCAGTATCAGACTTCGGAATCTCTGTGTGAGCCTGACGTAATCTAATTGAAATCTTCCCGTATCGCCTTATCCTAGTATAGCTCCCCCTCCTGTGTTTCTTGAATAGGACATTCACTATTAGTAGCTGAAACTTATTATAGAATTCAATTAATCTTTCTTCTCTCCCATTCCTTGTGCCAAGCCCATATTTTCCTGAGACCGATTTTTTTCCTCCTTCCCTTGCAACTGCACACCGGATCCCCCATGAGTATTAGACTGTCATATCTTTTACGTACTTTATTACCCTTTCAATATGCACGAATACTTTGCCTATCGCTTCATCTTCAGCTTGCGGTGCCGGTATGTGTACCTGACCGACCGTTGTCGGTGTTGGTTTGCTGTCGATTCTGGTAAGATAACAGTAACACACTTTCTGTCCCACCTTCCAATTCATTACGAATCCTACTCCCGTTATACCATTATCTTCTGCGTTTTTTTTATCACCCTATACTCATCTGACCAGAAATCTTATGTTATTTCCATTTCACTGCCCTGACTCCTACTGTATGTAGATGAAGCCTTTGCATTTCCGTTTCCCGATATTCTAGCTTCCCTGCCACGTTCAGGCTCCTGACATTCCACGCCTTGACTCGTAGAATGTTATCCATTCGTTGGTTATTCATTCTTTTTCTCATGGTCACCTCCCACTTGCCAGTCCCTCCCGGAGATCCGAATGGGGAACTATTCCGAAATCTTCTGTCAGTGGGGAGATCATCATGACACATTTTCAATTAAATTTCACATGTCGTGTGTGTAAACGTTGTGTGTCTCTAATGCATTGGTTTCGATGTCTTCTGCGTCCTCATGCCGTTGATCATTGCTGATTTCCCACACCAAGGACAAGAGAGTGCCCTGAACCTGTGCGCTCTCCTCCGCCGTCTTTGACAAGGGCGTTAGCAGCATGAGGGAGACTTCTTATGCCAAAGACCTTACGCCGCCAATGCTGATTATTAATCAAAATATAAGCGGTGGGGCCCGCATCTCGTGGTCGTGCGGTAGCGTTCTCGCTTCCCACGCCCGGGTTCCCGGGTTCGATTCCCGGCGGGGTCAGGGATTTTCTCTGCCTCGTGATGGCTGGGTGTTGTGTGCTGTCCTTAGGTTAGTTAGGTTTAAGTAGTTCTAAGTTCTAGGGGACTTATGACCTCAGTAGTTAAGTCCCATAGTGCTCAGAGCCATTTGAACCATTTTTTATAAGCGGTGGCGGGTTTCGAACCCGAGACAGGACGGCGTTCGTTCTGGCAAAGGGAAAGTAAATAGTATCTCGCTGTACGATTTCGTCCAAAATGATAGTCTCCGGCTGTCGCTGCAACAGGGGCGCCAGCATACGTTGTATAATATCCCAGCAGCCGTCCGTCGTAGCTCACGTCAAGTGGTGAGCGTCCGAATCGACGACCACGCAGTGCGGGCAAGAAAGGGTCGTCTATAAGATGGATGGAATTGTGGCGCTGGCGAGTGGCTAATTTGCCGTTCACCGCCATGTACCACAAGGAACGAGCGTAAATGGGAAGGTATGGGGAGAGGAACGCCCTCCACACCCTGGTCCAGCGGATTGTCGGATGCTGCTGTTCGACCTTGTTGCGATGATGCCGTGCTTGACAGAGGCGGTAATAGTCTCTCCTGCTCGGCGCCTTCGTCGCCGGTACGTCCTCTGTCTCGTAGCTCAGTTCGACCAGGAAATCTCGGATGTGGGCGGGAGACGGAGCTATGTGACCCACGGCGACCGGCGGTCGAAGATTTCTGGGCGCGACAATCTGAAGCAGCGGACCGTAAGGCAGGTGCTGGCCGCTGTACCTGTGAGTCATGTCGTCTGTAGGTGTAATGCGCGCACGCGGTCGTGGGCGTGAGTCAACCGTAGATGTCTCGCCGGTGGTGGTCTCTTTAAAGTAGTGTAGGGGACTTTGAATATTTGACCTGCTCTCACACAGTGTCCGCATGCCACTCGCAAACTATCGGCGGTGTGACCGTTATGGGAAGAATGTGTGCGTAGAGCACGCGTGCATTGGCCAATGACGCTACAGAGCGTAAAAGTTCTACGCGTCAGCGCCTGTAAATGTATTTGTCTGCAGGGTGATTCTGTGATAATGCTACAAACTTTCAAGTAAGATGGAGATGGACAAATGTATTAGTTAAGAGATAGGTTTCTTTGGTTCGCAAACGAACGGGTTGAAAGTTACAAGCGAAAATCGTTCTAAAACGCCTGACAGTGGAACACATGCACCCGTACTGTTGTTGCTAACGGAAGATTGTAGAGGATGTAACTTCCTGAGGTGGTAGTATGGACTAAGACAAGAAAAAGTGTCGAGTGAACGTGGGCTCCAAAATTAACAGACTTATCCAGCAGTACGAGAAACCCTTTAATTACGTGTATGAAGCAAATTGGAAATGGGCTTGGTTCAAATGGCTCTGAGCACTATGGGACTTAACTTCTGAGGTCATCAGTCCCCTAGAACTTAGAACTACTTAAACCTAGCTAACCTAAGGACATTACACACATCCATGCCCGAGGCAGGACTCGAAACTGCGACCGTAGCAGTCGCGCGATTCCGGACGCACTTACTCATCTTCACTACTGTGAAACACATCTCCTCTACTGAACGAGTGTTCATAGCTCCTCAGGTATGCATTTTAGAGCTCATGGTTATCAGACATTTTTTTCTTTTTTCCATACTACCACCTCTGAAAGTTGGATACCCTACAATCTTAGCAACAATATTATCGATACATATATTCCATCAGAGGTATCAGAACGATTTTGGCTTGTAACGTGAAACTTGTGCGTTTCCGGTACAAAAACCTTTAACTCAAATTAATACGTTTATCATTCTGCATTATCCTTGAAAGTGTGTAACATTATCGTGGAATCATCCTGTATATACATACGTTTATAGGCGCACTCTCCTATGACTTTACAGCTATGTAGCGTCGTTGGATGCCGCTTGCAGGTTTTGTTGTCCAGTGCCGTTATTAACAGTTATCTTGGTACTGAATACTAGTTCGTCCCCTAGATGAGGAAAAGTGCTGCAATCGGAGCCTATTTTCTCGTAACCGTATATTATAAGCGACGCTGAAGGTTTGTATGTTAATACCCATACCATCTCAGAACAGCAAGAAGATGTTGCGACTGTAGAAATCTTGGACTGGCGGGTGTAATTAGCAGGAACGACAGTCAGATATTCAGATTATGATTCCCCTCAATGGACTCTACTCTGAGGTTTGTATCTAACGTCTTGAAGAAATCAGCAACGTTCGTGGAAAAGTAGATACTAAGTAAAATATATTATTGCAGTGCCTGTATTTTCAGAAGAACAATGTATTTTTCCTTCATACATGCGTGCATGTCCGAAAGAACAGACACTGCGGTGATTGGAGCCATTATAAAAGACACGAAACGTTGTTGCATTTGCAGTGAAAATTTGTGTCCGACCGGGTCTCGAATCCGGACTTTCCGCTTTACGCGAGCGGTCGCCTTTGGCCATCCGTGCACGACTCATTTCCAATGTCGTTGTTCATGCGTCACAACCTGTACTCGTAGCCACATGTTTTAAGGAAAGTACGGGGGAAGACATTTTAATTGAAAGCCGGTGCCTGTTGTTCGCGGATAAACATGAAATTGCAGTTCCTGTATTGTTAACAAGATCGATGCAATGTTCCTTCGGAGATGCACGCGTGTTATGGGTTTTGAGGCGGGAACGACGATATAATTATGGAAACTTGTGTGTGGCCTTGAGCCATGAACAAGTAGCAAACCAGTTAAGGCGACCACTCGCGAAAAGTGTGAAATCTTGGATCGAATCCCGGACTCGCAAAAATGTTTATTCTTGTCATTCCCTTATACAGCTGATGGTTCTTCGTATTCGCAACTATGAATACATTTCACGTATACTAAGCAAAATGGTCACAGAGGTTTCTAGGAGGAAGCTGATGATTTAAATGAAAGAAAAAGACGGAGGACAGAGCCACCACACTGGAAGTCTTAAGATAGCTAGCCGATTTTACAAAGGAGAGTAGAGTATGGTCTTAATATCTATAAGATGTGCCGTTAAATTTTATGCAATGTGAAGACCGGCATGAAGCCGACCAGTGTGGCCGAGCGGTTCTAGGCGCTTCACTCTGGAACCGCGCGACTGCTACGGTCGCAGGTTCGAATCCTGCCTCGGGCGTGGATGTGTGTGATGTCCTTAAGTTAGTTAGGTTTAAGTAGTTCTAAGTTCTAGGGGACTGATGACCTCCGATGTTAAGTCCCATAGTGCTCAGAGCTATTTGAACCATTTTTGAACCAGGATGCGAACGGCGATAGTGCTGCAACTGATGGAGGTGAACGGCTGAAGGGTGAGAGGAAATAAAACTTCTCCCGCGAAACAGGCGTAGCTGCTGTCCAGGCTTCGCTTATTTGCACGAGCAGAGGTCCTGCGCAACATCACGGGTTTTCGCGGAGATTAATGTAACTGCGACGCTGCTAGAAATGCTGTGACCTTCTCATAATAGCAGCTATTCCGACTTGTCCTTCCCTAACCTACTGCAACAGCAGAGGGATTCGTGGAGGACTGCCTCAAACCAGCCAAAAGATGTAGTTTAATTATATACATTGTGTCTGCGGGTAAACTTGAATGAATGACCTGTAGCATGTTGAATGAAATTGTCGTTTAAACAGATAACGGTTAATTATTTTTATCATAGATTTTCTTAGAATCATTTAAACTGTTAACTCAGACTTATTACACCCAACAATTCGGCGTACTAAATAACTGATTATAATTATTCCTCTCATTACAGATACTTTATCATGCAGATACATTATTCCACCCCAAAGCAAAAACAATATTTGAACGTGATCTCTGTCTCGCTTAGAAGTTGAAACCTTAGGGTTCTTGTGTATGTATATTTATTAGTAGCACACTGGTTTGTTAATTGTAATTGCGTGAAGCATATTTAGTTATAGCTTTCCCAGAAATGGCAGTCGATATTTGTGGCCCAGTATGGCGAAATTTGCATCAGAAAAAGACAATAATGGCGGATATGCTTTAATATTTTCATAAAAGCATAATCTAAATTAGTTATCTCAATAATATCTGCGATGGGAGAGCCGTGATTACCATAAGTAGCTGCGCCGACCGTAATGGTGGGCAAAAATAGGCTAAGATCAATACTAATAAATCATGTTATAACTGCAGGAAAGGACACAATTCTTCTATAAATTGAAGATGGCTTCAATAGTAACAATAACATTTTATTCTAGAAACGCTTTAGTTAAATTATTATCCTTATTACAGACCTCTCAATGTGCAACGTAGGAAGAGTGCATCTTGCTAGGTCAACGGTACTACTAGGAAAGCTACGATGTCTTCTGTTTTATTAGACAAATGAAAATTAACAGAATATATACTGTCTTCTTTAACCATTGTCTACACAGAAGATATATCGTGCTTATTGTCTTTGCTCTTTTAACTCGATGCACTTCATATAAAAAAATATCAATGTTGTTCACATATTACAGAAAAAGTGTTAAGTACTTTAATCAGATATATTCGCAAGGAAAAATATGTCAGGAGACTGCACAAAGTGGATCAAGATTTTGTCGTGGAATCGTAACTTTGTATCAGTCCAGACGAATCTTCACATTACTGACAGACTGAAGATTCCGTGTTCTGCCAGGGAATCGATAGCACGGCCTTACGTTTCGAGACATGCGCTTTATCACTAAACCGCCTAGACCCACCTTGTGGTCTGTGAAAACTCTTAAAAACGTGCCATGAGATGCAATCATCGTAACAATAAACTTGTGGACACATAACAAAAACAGAGCGTTTATAAATAACACAAATACTGAAATTGGTGTGCTGTAGTTCCTTCTTCGTGATTATTTCTTACTAATGTTAAATGAACGGGCAAATAAACTCTGAAAAAATATTCATGGTCAGAAAAAGCAGAACATGTTGAACGACTAGATAAAGAACGTTCTTAGCATATGTACGTTAGTCCTGAAGAAATAATTACCATTTCAGTCAACTCGGTTCACCATGTATCCTGTTGCCTCATAGGTACAGGGTCCGCCATGTGCCCTAGTAACTTGTACCATGCGAGGTGGCATCGACGCATATAACGCCCGAATGGCGTCCTGTGGCATAGTCATGCTGCATTCACCTGGTTCCAAATTTCATCTGTGATGGTTGGCATTGGGTTCCACCGGTATATCCGTCGTTTCCCCATATCTCGCACATGTTCGAATGGCGACAAGTCTGGTGATGTGGCGGTCCAGGGCAAAACGCTGACGTCCTGTGATATCAAGAAGGCACGTGTTCGTGCAGTAACACGTGGTCGTGGTCGTGCATTGCCTTGCTGAAAAATGGCGCCTGGGGTATTGTGCCTATCGGTCACAGAACGTCATTCACGTAGGTCACTCTGGTCACAGTGCCCTGGACATTTACCAACTGTGATTTGTGGTTGTACCCAATAGCACCCCACACCATAAGGCGTTGAGCTGGCGCTGTGTGCCGTGTGCGAATGCTGTCACTGTGATGCCGCTCTCCCTGTCTACGCGAACCAAATTGCAGCCATTATTTTCAAACAAACAGAACCTGAATTCATCCAAACACACTATCCGATTCCATTCCTGCTTCCAGCGGCGTCTTTCCTAAAACCATTGCCATCTAGCACGTTTCTGCACAGTTGTCAAAGGTAGGCGGAGAAGTGGACGACGCGCACGTAAACCATGCTGTAATAAACAGCTACGGACTGTGCCCCTGATAGTTTAGGATGTGTTTCACCGTTCCACTGTTGCACCAGAGCCGAGGAGGACGCAGATCTGTCCTGCAGTGCCATTCAGATGAGGTGTTGATCGTCTCGGGGGTGGTCTGGGTGGTGCGACCTGACCCACCTCATCGTGTTGTACGACCTTCCGTGAACCTTTCTGCACACACGCGTCCCACACGAGCAGCGACTTCTCGGATGGGTGCATCACATTCTCTTATGCCAATAATGCGCCCTCTTTCATTGTCACTGACTTGACGGTACGGTTCGCGCACACGTCTGCGACGTATCCTGACGTGTGCTCAAGTCAGGCATCCTGACGTGTGCTCAAGACACGCTGACCCACTGCCTTCGGTTCATAGCGACAACGAGAGGCGCAGGAACATTTTACTTGTAGATGGAGGTCCGCTGCGATATCGATGCTGCCCTTGAACCCGCGGCGGACATGGTTCATCTTTTCTGCGGAACGTACTAATGTACTATCCCTAGTCGTTCAAGGTGTTCTGTTTCTTCTGACCATGAGTGTAATAACAATGTTATTAAATCCATTAGTATGTACCTCAGGATAAGGGTCAGACTGTTATTGGTAGCAAGGGGTAAAATGTATAAAGTCGTACTGCAAACAGTTTTCTGGACACGGCTGAGTAAAAGTGAGGCGCTTCATGCAAGAGACCGCGGAAGCGGGTCAGTTCAGGACGGACAGGCGAAATTACGTCAGGGGTTACCTGCCGACATACTATAGTTCAATTCTTTTATCTTGGCGGCTAGCGCATGCCCGCCCAGACGCGGGAGATTGCTACATTGCCAGTTGCACGCGCCAAGAGAAGCAGCGCCATAGTATAGTATAGTATAGTTCGCAAATTTACGTTTAGGGGGGGAGCGCACGGCTTATGAAGTAAAGCCACCACGGCCGCATTAACCCTTTCGCTGCTACAGAGACGTGCTCCCCGCATTCCGCGCTCTGTGGAATTTTGTCATAACTTCACTGCTCGCCTGTGCAGACACATGGTGTTCCGACTGCTTTGACACACTTATCATTCGATTTCACAAAAACTATTTGGCCCAAAAATTTGATTTTTACGCATCTTCTTGACTGATACATCCCCCCCCCCTCCCCCCCTATAAACGATTTAATTTTGTTTCGATGTTCAACGCAGTTATTGTGCAGCATTAAATGTAGTAAACCATTGCACGAAATTTTGAAGAGTTTGCAGAGGTCAAAGTCCACAACGTATACTTTCCATACGGTCGATTTTAATTGCCACTAGAAATTTCAATAAATTACATTCAAACGAATAAAATTCATGAAGTAAGACACTTCGATATTGTTTTTAAATAAAGAAAATATTAAACAGCGAACAAGATTTGAACTCAGAACCTTTTGTTTAGCAGTCACACACCGTATCCATTACGCTAATGCAGCTCGTCTTTCAACAGACTTCCTCGAGGAGTTTAAACAGTCACGCAAAATAGCGACAAACACTGTTGGTATGATTATGAATTACTCACGTTTCGTCGAAGTACAATAGGAAATAAACAATTACCGCTGTTCTTTATTGCGAAAAAGCGGTTAGTGAGAATGAATTTCCTTGCTATCACCTGAATTAGGAGGCTTATTGCTTGTTTGGTTTAATTAATTAATGGAATATGAAGCAATTGGTATAAAGAATGTTTTTCCAAACTTTCTTTTATAGAAAGTCTGCTATCAAGACATTGCTTTTGTTCAGTTACTTTATTTATGACTGAACGTTTCTAAAACTGAAGACACTCGTCCGTGCTCTGCACTGCAGTCGAGCTCTGGCAACGTCGTTCTCTGTTCATTGGCTGACTGTGTTCTGTGATGTCAGATGCGCAGAACGAACCTAAACTCGGCCGCCATCGTAAAAGATGCGCACTTTAGTAATGTCTCTGAGGTGTCGGAATACTGTAATTGCAACGTGCTATGGCCAAACAGTGGATCAAGAAGGAGAATAGCGCTGATGCAGCAGAATGGCAAAGACACTGTAGGTTGGTTGATCTGATTCCTTCCCACCTGACCCGGAGTCCGGTGTGGCTTACAAGATGCACATCATAGCTTTAATGCAAGGTCAGATGAGACAAATGTAATACTCCTGATTTCTAATCGTAGGGATTGAAGTCCGCTAGCCACAGACTCTGAAGGGGGACACATTCGTCATACGAACTTACATGGATCAACCAGTCTCCTCCTACGGACTTTGCGATTACTAGCTGCGACATTGCTGCTGGGAGTAATGCCATATGGCCGTAGTGCCCTCCAGCCGCTAGTCCTCCTTGTGGCCTAGCTTGTGCGTGGGGCTGAGCAGTCAGTCAGCCAGCTCTGCTTGGTTCCTCCCTCTAATCACGTAGGCAGACCTGCTGCTTCTGTGGGCCATCTCATCCACGCTGGGTTCGCGCTTTCGTTCTGCGCACCTCGGCGTCCCCTGTCCTGTGCTGCGGGCTGGCCTTTAACACAGGCCTCTTTCACACGGGCGGCTGTCTGAAGCGCTGCAGGCCAGCTTCCATCGTTCCCCTCGGTTGTTCTTTTGTCACTCTGCTTACGAGGAAAACTCCCCAATGCCGCCCCTCAGGTTTAGTGATAAAATGGCCCGTTGGAAAGCCAGTCAAAAACTGGATACAGCACGAAAGCAGAAGAAAGGAAAATAGAAGGAAAGTAGAAACAGTGAACGGTCGAATCTCAAGATATTCAACATCGAGCAAATTGTCATAATCGTTGCGTCGTGGTTGTGTGGTCACAGTGCTGGACTGCAGATCGGGAAATCCATGTTCAAATCACCGTAGTGCTCCCTTTTTTTTCACAAAATCATGAACTATCATCCATCCGGACGTTGACGTGTCTGTTCTCCTTCTGTAGTATTGGAAATTGTTGGAGTATATATTGATTATAGAATATGAGTCATGTGATAAGAATGTATTACCACAGTGAGAGCAGCCGAGACGCCGCATGGACTGTGAACTATACCACAAAAAAAAGGAATTTAAGAGTCAAAACATTCCAAACGGAACGCAAGAACCATAACATTGTGAAGTACAAATAGGAGGTACGTACGTCTGGAGGTCCCGTCCTTACATCTCGCTCTTGTAAACGGGCGTTACGCCACTACACAGACAGAAATTTGAATACAGTGAACAACTCGTCAATGACCGGATGGACAGTTCATAGTTCTGTGGGAAAAAAATGAGGCACGAGGATGGTCTGAACACGGATCTCCCCTTCGCAGTCCAACAACGTGACCACAGAACCAGCGTGCTGCGGGTAGTCAAGGGCGCTCGATGTTGAACATATTCGTCTTGGACCGTTCACTTTCGATTTTGCTTGCTTTTTCTCAGATCAGTACACCTTCTTCCTGGTTTCATGTTTGATCTGTGTTCTAGCGAGTTACGTGAAGACAATGCCAAGTTCAAGTACTTCAGGATGTCAGCACCGACCTCTGAAGACCTACTGCGGTTGCTGAAAAAACATATTTCACGCCAATATGCATGAGACACATTATTTCTGCTGACCATGGCATTAAGGTAACTACAAATAGTTAATCTAAAAACATTTTAATTTAGTAATTTGTGCAACACAAGAAAATGACAATTTGTGTAGACATTGTAAAACAAATTTTCATACAATGATCTATCAAAAAACTAATGCGGTGATTCCATTGACTGAACCAGCTATTCCTTATAAGTGGCCACGGAAGCAGATGAGCCACAAATTGCGTTCCACTTACACTTCCCTGAGATATAGCCATGGTTGCATGAGCAGTATGCACTGTAACGTATTTTTGCACCACATTCATAATTTCGGATTCTGCGCTAAATCGCTTTTCTTCGGTTAACGCCATGAAATGAGGCTAAAAAGACAAGAGAAATAACCCGTGATTATCATGCTCCATTAACTTCGTTTTCTTTTGAGCACTATCTGCAAGTATTCTAAAGAATTTGTGCTCTTCAAAAAGTATCTTTTTTGGTACGCAAGAACCTGAAACGGTAGGAGATGGTTCTTGATAAATGCTTGACACTTCATTTGTCTTATTGTCTGTTTCTCTCTCAACAGGGGATTTAGTTTCGCATACAGGCGCTAAAAATGAAAGGTTCTTCAAGAAAATGTACTACTTTCTGGCATCTTCCAGTGAACCACGCTTCACTTTTTTCTGCTTTTGAAGCTCTCGAGTGTACGAATCTCCATCATTTTTGCACCTCTTATGAAACTGTCTTGCTGAAATAAAAAGATTTGTTTTGCGATTTGTGTTTGCATCAGGAAGTACATTCACAGATCTACATTACTCATATACACTCCTGGAAATGGAAAAAAGAACACATTGACACCGGTGTGTCAGACCCACCATACTTGCTCCGGACACTGCGAGAGGGCTGTACAAGCAATGATCACACGCACGGCACAGCGGACACACCAGGAACCGCGGTGTTGCCCGTCGAATGGCGCTAGCTGCGCAGCATTTGTGCACCGCCGCCGTCAGTGTCAGCCAGTTTGCAGTTGGCATACGGAGCTCCATCGCAGTCTTTAACACTGGTAGCATGCCGCGACAGCGTGGACGTGAACCGTATGTGCAGTTGACGGACTTTGAGCGAGGGCGTATAGTGGGCATGCGGGAGGCCGGGTGGACGTACCGCCGAATTGCTCAACACGTGGGGCGTGAGGTCTCCACAGTACATCGATGTTGTCGCCAGGGGTCGGCGGAAGGTGCACGTGCCCGTCGACCTGGGACCGGACCGCAGCGACCTACGGATGCACGCCAAGACCGTAGGATCCTACGCAGTGCCGTAGGGGACCGCACCGCCACTTCCCAGCAAATTAGGGACACTGTTGCTCCTGGGGTATCGGCGAGGACCATTCGCAACCGTCTCCATGAAGCTGGGCTACGGTCCCGCACACCGTTAGGCCGCCTTCCGCTCACGCCCCAACATCGTGCAGCCCGCCTCCAGCGGTGTCGCGACAGGCGTGAATGGAGGGACGAATGGAGACGTGTCGTCTTCAGCGATGAGAGTCGCTTCTGCCTTGGTGCCAATGATGGTCGTATGCGTGTTTGGCGCCGTGCAGGTGAGCGTCACAATCAGGACTGCATACGACCGAGGCACACAGGGCCAACACCCGGCATCATGGTGTGGGGAGCGATCTCCTACACTGGCCGTACACCACTGGTGATCGTCGAGGGGACACTGAATAGTGCACGGTACATCCAAACCGTCATCGAACCCATCGTTCTACCATTCCTAGACCGGCAAGGGAACTTGCTGTTCCAACAGGACAATGCACGTCCGCATGTACCCCGTGCCACCCAACGTGCTCTAGAAGGTGTAAGTCAACTACCCTGGCCAGCAAGATCTCCGGATCTGTCCCCCATTGAGCATGTTTGGGACTGGATGAAGCGTCGTCTCACGCGGTCTGCACGTCCAGCACGAACGCTGGTCCAACTGAGGCGCCAGGTGGAAATGACATGGCAAGCCATTCCACAGGACTACATCCAGCATCTCTACGATCGTCTCCATGGGAGAATAGCAGCCTGCATTGCTGCGAAAGGTGGATATACACTGTACTAGTGCCGACATTGTGCATGCTCTGTTGCCTGTGTCTATGTGCCTGTGGTTCTGTCAGTGTGATCATGTGATGTATCTGACCCCAGGAATGTGTCAATAAAGTTTCCCCTTCCTGGGACAATGAATTCACGGTGTTCTTATTTCAATTTCCAGGAGTGTAGATGTGAGTTTCTACTATCTCAGGAAAAGTAAAGGACTCTCGTCGAAGTATCTGGAATGTTCTGAAGGAGTCTACGTTCCTGATGCTTACTGAAGACGACTGGTTGAGTATTGCAGAAGGTTTCAACACAAATCCAGATTTCCCAAACTGTATATAAATGGTAGACGCATACTTTTGATTAAGCCCCGGCACACTATCTCACTTTAACTACAAACATTTTTTTCTCAACTGCTTTATTAGCAGTCTGTGGTGCAAATTATAATGTCGTTTAGGTAGGTGTCGAACCGTATGGTAAAAGTTAAGATTCATAAATCTGTAAAAGCAGTACACTCTTCAGTAAGATATGAGACAACAAACTGAACATTCCTAGACCGAAACCAATAAGTACTGGAGAAGAGCCACTGCCTTTTACATTCGTTGCTGATCTTTTAATTAGCCGCGTGCACAGAAAAGAAAGAGGCTTGTTGCAAATGACTGGATGATCTTCTCACCCATATAAAAACTGATCAGTGCAAATACCTGGATGAGTCCTCTGTAAATCACAAAGCAGAGTCCTTCTTGCTTATCATATTATGCTCAGTTTGAGACGTCCTCGTTATCAAAATGGTTCAAATGGCTCTGAGCACGATGTGACTTAACTGCTGAGGTCATCAGTCCCCTAGAACTTAGGACTACTTAAACCTAACTAACCTAAGGACATCACACACACCCATGCCCGAGGCAGGATTCGAACCTGCGACCGTAACGGTCGCTCTGTTCCAGACTGTAGCGCCTAGAACCGCTCGGCCACTCCGGCCGGCCCTCGTTAGCACCTCGATCTTAATTAGCAACTCTAGTCACTTCTCCCAGGTAACACCATCCTACTTACGTACAGAATTAAGAAAAGAAAAGAATTATAGAGGCGAGTGTCATACCTTGGCACACTTTTCAGATTTTTCCCACTGACACGCCCCGTGATAGCAGTTCAGTATTTTTGATATTCCATTTTAAACTGTGGTATCACATGTTATGTGATTCAGTCTGTTTTTGCAGTTAGAAAAATTCTCTGCAAAATTACATATTTTTCCACATGTGAACACTTTTTGCAAGGTACACCATCGTCGTATACATAGGAAAAAATATACACTTGAAGTTTAAAAGCGTTGTTATCGTGAAAATTTCGTCAGTGCTATATTTTATGACATACCAGTTACATTTTTTTATTCGTGTACAAGCTACATCATAAAATATATAGCAACTGGTAGAAGCCCAGAATATAATTTAAAATCCAAACTGTTTGTATAAAGACATAATAATCAAATACAGAAATACATAATCAAAAATGTAATCATATAGAATCCACTGTAAGCTGCAGGTATTACAGTAATACACTTAGACACGCCAATAATAATCAGTAAGCGAAATCAAGTTAAGCACAAGTATCATAAAAAAAATAGATGTAAGCTAAATGCATTTTGAAATAGAAGCTATTGAAAACTAACAGAAATTTGAATTCTCAAGACACGTGAAGTTGTCAACACATTAAAGAAACTCTGTTCGTTCGCAAGTATCACATGTTCCACTCTAAAAGAGCTTCTTGTAATTTTAAACATTTTTATTGGATGAGGTCAAGCAACCATGCTCTAATTTAATTACAGGATGTATGTGTAGACACCTCGGTTGCACAAAATTATTTTCAAATTGACCATGGTGTTGACAGCACTAAGGCAGTCTGCATTAGGATAAAAATTACATACGATTACATGTAATCACACCATGGATGAAAAACATCTGAGTAAATGTGCTCTCGTCAAATAGAAATTGTCACAAGAATGGAAATTAAAATGTAAAATGTAACATATTTGCCAACTGGGTAAAATATTCCATCGAAATACAATGGCAGCCACGAAGTCGCTTAGGGCCAAAAGTTGCATCAGACAGCCGTGACGGTAGCAAAGTTTTGCTAGCTATAACGTTATCACATGATGTGACAGTGTGTCACCCTTTGCACTAGGTGTCACAAGTCAATGCGGCACGTCCACCAAGAAAGTACTTACCACAAATTAAAAGAAAAGGGAGAGAAAAGAAAGTTTAATTGCTATACCTTGGTAAATAGATATTTTCGTTTAGTAATTTACCTTTCTTTCTTACCTTTATTTATCACGTCTGCGAAAATGCCCTTTCGACACTTTGATCGTTTGCGAAGTGATAATGGTGTTACGATGTAAGTGAATCACGCTTGACAGAAGACCCTGCTTAGCTACAGGAAACCTTTGATTTGCACACCTCCCGGATGAAAACAGAGGAAGACAATCCACAGCATACTACTCTGTCCAGCAATATATTTCGTATCACGATGTACAAGGCAATGGAAGGTTGGAATAAAGCTATTTTAAACCACTGATTCACTCGGCCGACAGTCGTGCCTCCCAGATTGATGAGTGTCGCTGCCCCAGGGGACGAACATTGGACGCAATCCGTCACGTGCTTCCGTGGGACACAATCCGTCACATGCCGCTCTCTGACAGCGACGCAGCAAAATAAAAGCAGTTACAGCAAGTAAAATCGAGATTGAAATCTTCGTCTCTCTGGATACAGATAAAAAACGGGGATGATATATAAGGGGTGCTCAAAACGTTGCCGTATGAGGGCGTTGCTGCAGCGTATATGGAACGTAGCGTCATTCTGGTGCGGGTATATAAGCGCCGACGTGTAGGCAAGGGATTCGTGTGGCATTCGTGTCTTTCCGACGTGCCTGCGGTAAACGCAGAAACGTGAACTATCGCGACGCTATTACCAAACGCATACAAAGAGGAGCTACGTGCTGCCATTCTTTTCTTGGATGTTGAAAGACAAACACCGGTAGGCATCAGTCAGAGAATGCAGAGCTTCTATGAGGCAGCACGTCTGTCGGAAACCACAACGACGTGCTGCTGCTTCATAATAACGCACGTCACCATATAGCAAATGTCGCAACGCAGAAGTTAGGCGCACTCAAACTGGAGGCACTCGAGCACCCGCCCTGTAGTTCTGATCTCTCGCCACGCGGTTATCACGTCCTCGATCCCTTAAAATAGTCCTAGAAAGGTCGATGATTCGAGTCGTATGAGAATGTGCTGCAGGCAGTTACGTATTTCTTCATGCAGTAGGACACGATGTTTTTTCTAACGGATATCTTGAACCTGGTGCGCCTATAGAACGGTTGCCTCAATGGTCACGACGATTTTGCCCGATTAGCATATCGATTCTGGGCTGTAAGGCCTTTGTAAGGAAACTTTTTGATCGCCTCTTATCAGGAGGAAATATACATACATTGAGGGGTGATAGTGAGTCTGAACGAAAAAAAAAGTGAGATTCCGAGGAAAATAATGAAAACAATGTGGAACAAGACAAATTAAGATGATAGTAAATGAAACATTGTGATCTAATTTACTCGCAAAAGATGTTCAGTTCACTGTCAACTGCAATGCATTTTGCAGCTCTCGTAGGCGTCTGCTCTGTTGCAGGTCTGAGCCCATTCATTTGGTCCTTTAATTGAGCACACTCATGTAAAATACGAGTGTGAGTGAAGTGCGCATTGACATGGTCACAAAGGACAACACTACGTAGCCTAAGGTCGCTGTGGTTGCATTCGCACGGTGTTCAAATGGTTCAAATGGCTCTGAGCACTATGGGACTCAACTGCTGAGGTCATTAGTCCCCTAGAACTCAGAACTAGTTAAACCTAACTAACCTAAGGACATCACAAACATCCATGCCCGAGGCAGGATTCGAACCTGCGACCATAGCGGTCTTGCGGTTCCAGACTGCAGCGCCTTTAACCGCACGGCCACTTTGGCCGGCTCGCACGGTGTGCTGGTGAAGAAAAACATACGACTGACGACCGTGATTTGAAACAGCTGTATGTCGGATACGGTTAAGAAAAGGGCATACGTTCATTTGAAGCCTTTTATTAAGAACCATTAATACCATCACACATCAAAACATGTAATTTTCCTCCTGAGTCACGTTGTATAATAACGTCGGTATAAAAACTTCATCTTTCCGATAAATCAAATAATTTCTGGGAGGTCCACATGGAACGAGCCAAAAGCACGTCTTGACTCATTAAGGCCAGATAGCGCTGAGGAAGACGCTGTTATCAGACATAAAGCTGTACTTACATCGAGAGTGAGATATTTTGTTTCAGTGTCTCCAGTACAACAGTACCCAACAGCTTTCACAGCTAAATTCTGTGCGTTCTGCTTATACTAATCAACTGAATATATTGAAATAGCAGTCAAAGTCAGGCAAGCGGTAGCCTTTTTCTTTCCCTTCTCTACGATTTTCTTGTCTTTGTTAATCCCCAAAAGGCACAACGACGTGCACTGACTCTGACTGGTTTATTTCAATCGCCAATTTACACACAAAATCAAGAATAAATGCAGTATAACAGGAGAATCTAATGGAACTTAGTTTTTTTTAAAGTTTCATCAGTGATTACTTCATAACTTTTGCTGCAATTACTCAGTGAAAATCTTCCCATGGAAAGGTGTGGACTAACCCCAGCATGGCGATACTCTTGAGACCTTCCACCTCAAATTTTCTGGGGACCATTGGAGTTTTCACAATAATACAACCGGTGTTAGTGTCCTTCTACAACACATTATTAGGTTATCATAGAATTATAGCCGATGTCAGCTAGCTATGACAGAAGTGTAGTATACATCACCGCTACACTATCCTGCTTTCCTCTACACACTGATACAACGCTGAGCCAAACGAGTTAATTTCGTATGATTTTGCAAAATCAGGCATAATGTCTTATGGGATAACAGCAATCAGTGATTTTATAATGTTACGGATTTTAAGTAACATTATAATTTCGTATGACCTTCATTTACAAATCTTTAGCATGCAGTGCAGCAGCGATTCTGCCTGTCATGGATTCAACAAGCCCTACTTCGGTTTCCTAGGCTATACGGCACTTCATGTTTTTAAGTATAGGCCCAACGATTCGCATATATTACGGACCGGTGGACTGCGGACGTGGGACTGGTATCCGATGGCGTCCCAGATAGGATTAAGAAAAATTTAACTATAAAATATATACAAATACGCTTCTAGGGGTATGCCGCCGGAACATATTGTGTAACTCGCACAATATTTCATCGATGCAGCTGCTCGACATCATGAGGTGTGGTGGTAACTGCTGCTGTCGCTGCTGCGAGGCGCCACCGATGATAATCGCGCGGCGGCGTCGGAATTTATGATGCCGGGAGCAGGCAGTAGGTGTGCGCGGGAAGTCGCTCGTAGTTGGAGGAAAGCGGCGCTCGTGGTGAACCCTGCTGGGAGCCGCGGAAAGGCCATCCGCGCGTGCGCTATGGGCAATGACTCTGCTGCCTGACGCTCCAGCAGTTAAAGGTGGAACTAAATCTCAGTAGCGCATTGCGTCACGTGATGAATCGGAAATTCTCGTTTTCCCTGTTTTTGATTTAATGGCCGCCGGTACTGGATTCCAGGTGGCGCTTGGTTCAAAACCGCATCCCTGTTAATAAGATTGCCCGCCCGCCGTGCAGATATTAGGGGAAGTGGCAACAAAACGACTACTCACGTTGGTGTGTAGAATATATGAGTCTGGCGATATACCATCTGACTTTCGGAAAAGCATCATCCACACAATTCCGAAGACGGCAAGAGCTGACAAGTGCGAGATTTATCGCACAATCAGCTTAACAGCTCATGCATCGAAGCTGCTTACAAGAATAATATACAGAAGAATGGAAAAGGAAATTGAGAATGCGCTAGGTGACGATCAGTTTGGCTTTAGGAAAAGTAAAGGGACGAGAGAGGCAATTCTGACGTTACGGCTAATAATGGAAGCAAGGCTGAAGAAAAATCAAGACACTTTCATAGGATTTGTCGACCCGGAAAAAGCGTTCGACAATATAAAATGGTGCAAGCTGTTCGAGATTCTGAAAAAAGTAGGGGTAAGCAATAGGGAGAGACGGGTCATATACAATATGTACAGCAACCAAGAGGGAATAATAAGAGTGGACGATCAAGAATGAAGTGCTCGTATTAAGAAGGGTGTAAGACAAGGCTGTAGCCTTTCGCCCTACTCTTCTATCTGTACATCGAGGAAGCAATGATGGAAATAAAAGAAAGGTTCAGGAGTGGAATTAAAATACAAGGTGAAAGGATATCAATGATACGATTTGCTGATGACATTGCTATCCTGAGTGAAAGTGAAGAAGAATTAAATGATCAGCTGAACGGAATGAACAGTCTAATGAGTACACAGTATGGTTTAAGAGTAAATCGGAGAAAGACGAAGGTAACGAGAAGTAGTAGAAATGAGAACAGCGAGAAACTTAAGATCAGGATTGATGGTCACGAAGTCAAAGAAGTTAAGGAATTCTGCTACCTAGGCAGTAAAATAACCAATGACGGACGGAGCAAGGAGGACATCAAAAGCAGACTCGCTATGGCAAAAAAGGCGTTTCTGGCCAAGAGAAATCTATTAATATCAAATACCGGCCTCAATTTGAGGAAGAAATTTCTGAGGATGTACGTCTGGAGTACAGCACTGTATGGTAATGAAACATGGACTATGGGAAAACCGGAACAGAAGAGAATCGAAGCATTTGAGATGTGGTGCTATAGACGAATGTTGAAAATTAGGTGGACTGATAAGGTAAGGAATGAGGAGGTTCTACGCAGAATCGGAGAGGAAAGGAATATGTGGAAAACACTGATAAGGAGAAGGGGCAGGATGATGGGACATCTGCTAAGACATGAGGGAATGACTTCCATGGTACTAGAGGGAGCTGTAGAGGGCGAAAACTGTAGAGGAAGACAGAGATTGGAATACGTCAAGCAAATAATTGAGGACGTAGGTTGCAAGTGCTACTCTGAGATGAAGAGGTTAGCACAGGAAAGGAATTCGTGGCGGGCCGCATCAAACCAGTCTGTAGACTGTAGACTGATGACAAAAAAAAAACAGATATGTATGGCCTCCTTATCAACCTAGTCCCAGAAAGCTGACGCTGGGGATGATCTCTCCGTATGTTCGTAAAGCATACGATGCTCCGTGTCTTCGCAATGCTCCGCTACCGCTGGTTTTGTCAGGTTGCCCCACGCGTGTATGACGATGGCAGTCAACGCAAAATTCTTGCACCGTTCGGCGTGTCTACTCAATATAAGATTATCCACATTGGCATGGGATTTTAATACACGCCTCGTTTCCTGAGGCCAAGGTCGTCTTTCGCCGAGCACAATAAATTCCTAAATTTTGGTGGTAGCCGAAAAACACACTTGATGTCTTGCTTTTTGAGGATTCTTTCTATTCTCGAAGACATGCTGCCAAAGTGGGGCAACAACGCTGTTGCAGTGGGTGCCTCCACATCTTCATTTTTTCGGCCACCAGCACAGTCATTGCCCACAGCGCACGCGCGGATGGCCTTTCTGTGGCTCCCAGCAGGGGGCACCAGGAGCGCCGCTTTCCTCCAACTACGAGCGTCTTCCTGCGGACGAGTAATGCCTGCTGCCGGCATGATAAATTCCGACGCTGCCGCGCGATTATCAGAAGTCGCTCTCCGCAGCAGTGACAGCAGCAGCTACCACCACCTGGTAATGTCGAGCAGTTGCATCGATGAAATATTGTGCGAGTTACACAATACGATAAGGCGGCAAACCCGAAAATCGTATTTGCAGCAGATCCGTCGGGAAAGCATGAAATGTTATATAAAATTTCTGTTTAGTACTTATTATTTAAATTTTATGCCAGCTGCTATTATCGATCTTCATTAAACCAATTGTATCGTATGGACAGATATGGGTTGACCTCAGACAATGTATATATGTTAACCAAAACAGCAACGGAAGATAACTATCAAGCTTATCGAAAAACTTTAATACGATTCTAACTGTGAGGCACAGACAGTTATCCCTCTGTAAGATGCCATTGGTGAAGAGACATCAGTGGTAGGACAACCTATGTACAGCCTCACATTGCATTGTTGGAAAATGTATTCAAGCCAAGGCAACAGATATGACAACGTTACAATGATTTCATGGCTTTAAATTTTTTGGGCAACCTCCACTAACCTAACCCCTTCGCCTCCCCTCTCCCTACTGAAGAAAATGGAGGGAAGTTCAAATTTTGGTGGGAAAAAGGCGGCTTGGGCTATCTCCACTAATCTAAGAAAACGGCAGGAGAAAAAGCTCACTTGGGCTATCTCCACTAACCTAAGAAAATGGCAGGAAAAAAGTCACTTCGGCTATCTCCACTAACCTGTCATCTGACCACCACCTCTCCCATGGAATTGTCGGGAAAAGGACTTGGCCTGTGCTGGATAAGATGGACATAAGTCTTTATTTTGCCTGCAGTGTTTATTTAAACAATCTGAGACAGTAGCTCCATCCTGTGTGTTCACTATTAGGTCCAGTATCCAACTGACCTAGTACACAGTACTGCCACCAGAGGCCGCTATCGTCCAATGGCGGTCTGGGGAAAATGATTCAGTCTGTGTCCAGCTGCAGGAGAGAGGAGGGAGTGTACTTTATATATTTCAGAACAATTTATTTAGGGATGGCTTTCACATAATATATTTATTACACTTATACAAAACACTCGCTCTGTCGTGCTTGGGGCCATCGTAAATAACCTACAGACCTGAAAACTACTCGTAAATCACCGAAATAATGCAGTACACTGATGTGCAGACACGCAAAATACTCATAAATTATCAAAATTATGCATGCAAAAGGCCCTGCAAACATGCTTGCTAATTTTCAGCTGTAGAAATAATGCATTGCACAGCCTGCACACCTGCTCACGAAATAATGCAACAGACATGAAAAAAGTCGTAAATTGTCGAAAGATAATGCTATACAAACACACAATCTTAAACAGTCATAAATAAATCAATGCAAAAACACTCATTACACGTAAAAATCACTGCCGAACTATCATCAACTGTGACGTTTCAGCGATCTGCCCCTTACAAAACTCCAAGGCGCGCACACCGGTGGAAGTGCTCACGCTGGTCCCTTACCCGAGACGCCTCTGGGCCGCACACACTTATTTACCGTTGCTGGTGCGATACCTCTCTACCTTCGCTCCAGCCAAGAATAACGCCGATTGCATTCTTCCTGATGGTACTAACGTGGCACCCTATCCATCATGTGTTGCCCTTCCTGGAAATAGTTAAGTCCTGCCTTCAACAAACATCTCTGAAAAGCTAACGTTCTCACTGCTAAGTACAGGTTCTTATGTCCCAACGTATAGGACGTCTTGCGAATGAACGAAGCATTCTGATCGGCTCTTACTGAATTTACCCGCCAAGTTACTGATGCTGCCGGTATCGATGCACTGTCCGGTTCTTTATTCCGTTGAGACTTTCAGCAGCAAAACTGTTCTGTACAGACCGCCATAATGCATTGACAGTTATACCCTGCAAAAGTGGCCTATAGATTGTCAAATACGGAAAGACTCTTACTCAGTTACACTGCTCTGCCACTGCATAGTGAAACTTGAATATTTCAGCGTGAAACCGATCTCCACGTACCATATCGATGTAGTAACCACACAGTTCGTATCCTGTGACATACAAAATCGCCCCCTTTTGCATCATGCATATAGCTATCGACTGTCAGACACACGTACATATACTGTGAAGACAGACAGCATATGCTAATGGACCGTATTTCCTGTAAAGTTGGACTGTCATCCACTGCAGCCGATGGTCATGAGTCATTTGATCCTGACACATGACCAGAGCGTCCTCAGCGTACGGAAGTCACTCTCCAAATTGCTGCACAAACTCAGGCTCTTGTGCCTTCACCACAAGGGCGTTACTGTTTGCGGCCCCAACATACTTGCTTGTTTTCTTTCTACACCCATCCCCAGACTCTGGGATTTCAAGAACATATGTATTTCCATGTGGTTTGCCAGAATATTATACCATTTACGCGACACTTCTCGATATCAAGCACACAGCAATATCGCTTTTATAGCCGCATCACTCGCACAGTATAATTCTGAAGATAAAGACTCGAAATTATTGGTGTAGAAACTCGAAACTTTGGTGATGTGGAGCGTGCTGCACACCACTGAGTAACTACAAACTTATCCTGTCTGTGAAGACCTTTACGTGAAAACTCAAAAAAAAATAGAGGAAACTGATATTTTCACTCGCAAAAACCAATGTCGGTGATGTAACAGATTCCAAATCTTTCTTACAATTTACAAAGTTAACTACGGTGTTTCTCATGTCTAGAGTACCAGCAAACGTGTCTTCCACCCGTCTTTCAGCTGCTATATGCACACACCACAGTCGATGTTCCCGCAAGTAAATAAAGGCGCGAAATGTGCAGAATCAGTCAGTCGGACAATTTACAACTGAGGGAATAATAATGCAGCGCAAACACAAGCCCGCATTGAATCTTCTCAGATTTCCACGTGATCACGAAATCCGTCCAACACATATTAAGTATCAGTTTGCTCCTCGGCCGTCTAGAGGACGACAAGGCACATTCCTGCATCCCAACTGGCCTTTCTATTCAGACAGCCCCTGCCGTTAGCGGGAAACGTGAATCATTCCCATCACAGGCCACTGCTGGCGCGCCACGCACCCCTAAACAGAATCGTCCTAGGAAACCGGCCACATTTATATTTGATCGCTATACTTAAATGTTACGACTGAGGTCTCAATTGAACGACATTCGACAATACACCCTGCTGACGGCTGTGGCTCTGGAAATAGAAATATCTCTAACATTCTTATGACTTGAAATACTCTTCCATTGGTATCACAGTATTCCACGTCAAATCCATACTTTCCTTACGACTGGACGTAGTCATTTCCTTTGCACATGTCGGAACACATACACACATACATACTTTATAAGCCTGATGCTCATGAAGAGCCTATCACACACACACTACTACTAAGTACACACACCAAAAAAGAGTTTGCATCACCTTAGTTCCCAGAACTTCTGAAGATAGACGATGAATGTGGCTATTGTATCACAGATTCAGTCCCTTTGATTGTTCGGAGATGTCACTAAATTGCCGAGGCAGTATTCGTCTTCATGGACGACAATTCGCGCCCCCATCGTGCAAATCTTGTGAATGACTTCCTTCATGATAACGACATCGCCCAACTAGAGTGGCTAGCATGTTCTCCAGACATGAACCCTATTGAACATGCCTAGGATAGATTGAAAAGGTCTGTTTATGGACGACGTGAACCACCATCCACTCTGAGGAATCTACGCCGAATCGCCGTTGAGGAGTGGGGCAGTCTGGACCAACAGTGCCTTGATGAACTTGCGGATAGTATGCCAAGACGGATACAGCTATGCATTAATGCAAGAGAGCGTGCTGCTGGGTATTAGAGGTACAGCAGTATGGATCACCACGTCTGAAGGTCTCGCTGTATGGTGGTACATCATGCAGTGTGTTGTTTTCATGAGCAATAAAAAGGGCGGAAATGATGCTTATGTTAATTTCTATTCCATTTATCTGTACGGGTTCCGGAACTCTGGGAACCGAAGTGATGCAAAACTTTTTTTTGATGTGTGTGTAATACTTCGCCAATAACTGATTGCTGGCGATACGAAATAAAACTGACTGAAAATCAGCGATTGGTGGACATGTCTCGTAAGCTTCTCTTGCAAGTGGTACCACAGTGTCTTAGAAAGACAGACGTAATCATCTTAAAAACCACCAGATGTTAAAAAAAACACGATAGCGACAACTACTGTATGTTATTGTCAAAGGAGGTCTTGGTTCTACAGGTACATACAAGTGTCCATGTTAAAAGCTATACTGGCTTTATAAATCGAAGTATGGCAATTCCTCTGAATGAAGTGGTTTTTTTCCAGACAAATACCGTGACACTGAATACAGAGGGTTATCACTGGAGTGCATTTGATCAGACCAACAGTCCGGTTACACGTCGCCGACGATGTAACCTCGTAATAAAGTTACCGAATTTACTAAGTGATTCGGCCAAGGAACGTCGTATGAAACCGGTATTTGCAACTCCCTCATGCCACCTCTAGACATTTCTCCAGTATTTGTAATACTTTCTGTCTCGATGCCACGTCAGAGGTTACGTGATATATCGACCGGGTTATAGACGATGGTTGATTGAGAAAGATCACAAACAGTAGATGGTGTGGTGATTGAGGTCGTAAGAAATGTACACTAGCTTTTCAAATCTCTAGTGCTACACTTTCTGGTAGAAATGCTGTATGTGACTTGGAATCAAGTCTTTCCAGTCAACCACATACCTGCGCTGTATCTGATGGAGAAATCTTTTAATGATTACAGCCACTAGTGAATCGTATTTCTGGCACTCTCATATCTCGAAACGAATCAACTTTTTTCAACATATCTGCTACAGTATAATTTTGGATAGTCACTATGCTTCTTGAAACTGATGCCATTTCTGCAGCTTTGTCCATGTGATATTTTCAATATAAGTTGGAACAGAGCAGAAGTCAGAGAGAGCTATATATACTATCTTCTGCAATCTGTGTAGAAACAGAGTGACCTGAGTTAGTGCGACAGGAGCGTGTTTTGACCATTTGGTGGAATTGGGAAAAAGCTCCACCAACAGTTTACGATCTGTAAGGTCAGCGCCAAATGAAGCCTGCTCCTGCAACATGAGGTACTATAAAAGACGGTACAGGAACTGGGTGAAGAAAGAGGAGTTTGCTACTGCATTGTGGTGTGTCCTCAAACTACATACAGATACTGCAGTCCGAAGCAGATCCGGTTCCATCGGGGTCCATTCGCATCTATCACCCCAACATGCCATCATAGATATTCTGTACAATCCAACGGAGAAAAATTACGAGCTACAAAAGCTCCACTTACTTCATCTGATAGAGAACTCGATAAGATTTTTACCGCATCTCTCTCCTCCCATATATCGAAAACAAATACCGTCTGCATGCCTGCATCGAGCAAATGTGACGATCCTATTAGATACAAAGGTACTGACCCATTGCACAAACCGGTGTACAGGTGAATCACCTGTACTGTAGTAGGATGACCATATCCCATAAACTATACTATAAGTCACAAGAGACCCTGTGTCGTTGTTTGGAACATGGTTTTTTTTTTCTACTGTGAGACGTCTTGTACACTGCCATACATTTTGTTTTCTCTGTCAGACTTCGAGGTTGTGCCAGGTTCTAAACTGACATTAACACGTTCTGATCCATTGCTTCTCGCAGAAAACTGGAGGTCGCACGGTGTGAATCATGCTGTTACTGCCGCTACCATAACACACCACACACGCAGGATGATTTTAAATAAAAGACAGTTACAAAATAAGGAAACTGGAAGAGTTTGGTGGCACTGTGAAGAGTTTCAAAACTGCTATCCGAAGGTAATTGGCGACCTCTACATTTAAACACATCTGTCACAGTGATGGAATTGCTGATGGCTCTGCATTCCGTTCTGACTGATTCCTGCTATTGCAGTCATGTACACGATCACTGTTTTGGTGCTAGCAATCCCCAGAAGGTGTTGCCGCTCCACCAAAACTCTTTCCCCATCTCAAAGAAGTGATGTCAGTCAATCATTATGTGGTACAGCATACCAGTGGATGGATGGGATGGAAAAGACACAATCGATGGACTGTAGTAATAAGCATCACAGTTGATAGTTCGAACAATTTTAGCAATTTTATAGTAATTTCAACACTGACCAATGATGCGACAGAATGTTTCCCAATTTCAGTATCATCGCTAACTGCTAATTCTCTAGTTTGCGAATATCATTGCTAATGTAGATAGATGACTGTGCAGTACCTCCATTCAATGTTAATTCTCGAACATATACATCATCAAAGCATACCAGACAGCCCTCTACATATTTCTAGCATCTCGAGGATAGTGCTTAATTTATGATCAATCTCTATGCGGATGAGAGTCGAAGAGCATTCTCGCAGGTTTAGGATAAAATTAGAGACTGAAAGACCCCCTCGAACAGTTTTGACCAACACGCCCTGTGGCAATGTTACCGATATAATCTGCAGCGGGCCACGAGTAGACCACTACATTCCACGTCTCATGAATGAATGGAGCTTGCCGAGTCCTCGCACATCCAAGAGCACAAAATTTCTCCAGATGCGCCCATAACGAGGAGATTAGCACTCCTTTTCGGTGTATAGTAGCAGATTTGAAGGTGTTGTGATGTAATAGCGGATGGTTGAGAAGAACTAGAAACGGGGGATTTTTATGCATGATGGAGCTCCAGACGGATAGAGTTCTAAGCAATTCATGTAATTCAACTATGCTATCAATTTTAATGTACTGTTTCTGGGGTCAGTACCAGGAGGGTATTGGTAAGAGAGAACATAAACACACACACTCCTAAGGCTACGTGGTACTGCAATTAAAACAGGCTATAATGATAGATCGCTTGAGTTTCCGACCTATCATTCGTGTGGAATGCAGTGCTTGACATACATCTTTCTTGCCGGTTTCTCTACGACAAACTGTAAAATGAAGAAACTACTTCCTTAAAACATCGGCTCTGTGTGATACACGTGTAATATAACATTCCAGAGAAGTATAGCGTCCACTGTTAACATCCAATCCTATTTGGAAATTATATTATTTGCACATCATTCCTACATAAAATGACCTTCAGTAACGTAGAATACCCCTTACAAGGAAACATATATACGCATAGCAGCGGCGTCCGAGATGTGAAATTTTACATCATACTACCACTAACTTTGTAAACAGGACATTTGTCAAGCAGATGTGTACACAGGGATTCACAAACACCTGCCCCTATCTAAAATCGCGTACGAAATGCCAAAAGTTCACGAGATGTAAAACTTTCCAATCCAGTCCTAGAAGCATCATGACAAACAACAACAGCGAATGTAATCCAACCATTACCGATAATACTTGATTGGGATGATTTAGCAATAGAAAAATTCAATTTCAGACCTAAAAAGTATTTAGGACCTGACAATACAGATATACTGGCAATCTTCTTCAGATTGGTGACCTTCTTACTGGTGCCAGGCGCTGGAACGGAACCATAATTGCCAGAAATATTCAACGCCGCGATTTTATACACAAGATAAGACAGGGGAATGGAGTACATCCCATAAATCTTCGTTCGTTTAGAGGAATGTGTCAAAACAGGATGGTGATGTTGCACCACACATGAGATGAAATTCCTCTGATCATCAAGAGGTTTGCTGTCAACGATAGCAGGTAGACAGTGCTGCAAATCACATACAGAATATATGGTTATAATGGAGTCAAATGCAGGCTATGTCACATGACTGATGGATGCATCATTGCAAAATAGCGGAAGAAATGGTCAAATGATCTGCAGCAACATCTCCCTCTCTAGAATGCATCATCAGTCTGCTATTAAATCATACCTCGTTACAGCTCCCTGTCAATAGATCAATCCAACCATTCTCTGTTATCCCTTAATGCAGATGCATGTGAGTTTAGAGACAGATGGTTCTCTGTTTTCTTAAAAAGCGTCAAATACAGTATTCAATTCATGTATATCACTGTTACCTCAATAGACATGCAGTAGAATGCTGTCTCGACGAGAGAAGAGTGACTGTTTCCCTGGTTCCATTCGCTTCCATGTCTACGTTGTCTCGGATTCCTCTTGCTGTCACATACTTGATCCCATGTACAAACTGTTCTGCACCAATCCGAAGTAATTCCTCAATTTCCCCACATTTCGGTGTATATTTCCTCAGTTTCTACGTATTTTCTTACTTTTCGCAATTCTATCGATTTTATGTCAGTTCTACTCATGTGATCTTGACATAATCTCTCGTTTCGTGTTATAAAGTTGTTTGAAAATGTAGTACAGCTGCCAACACCTAGCGCCAATGCACTATGTCTCTTATTTGGAGGCGTAATTTAACACTGTACTCGATTGCATCCAGTAGCCTCCACCCACATATCGTCCACATCTGCAGTGCGATTGCTCTGTTTTCTGTATGCGTATGTGCATGTGTCGTGGATGGCTCCCAGGGCCTGGTATACAACCATGTGTTCTGTATGTGACTTAGAGCACTGTCCACTTCTGATCGTTAACAGCAAACCTCTCGGTCATAAGAGGATTTCCATCTCATGTGTGATGAGACGTGACCATTCTGTTTCGACACTTTCCTCTAAACTAACGAATATTTATGGCGAAGAAGGCGAAGAGTGCTCCCACACCGACAGCATCAGTAATTTGGCGGGTAAATTCAGTAAGAGCCGATCAGAATGCTTCATTCATTCACAAGACATTCTATGTGCTGGGACATAGGAGCCTTACATTTCAAAGATGTTTGTTGAAGACAAGACTTAACGATTTCCAGGAAGGGTAACACTTGATGGACAGGGTGCTACGTTAAGACCATCAGGAGGAATCGAAGTGGCCGTGCGGTTAAAGGCGCTGCAGTCTGGAACCGCAAGACCGCTACGGTCGCAGGTTCGAATCCTGCCTCGAGCATGGATGGTTGTGATGTCCTTAGGTTAGTTAGGTTTAACTAGTTCTAAGTTCTAGGGGACTAATGACCTCAGCAGTTGAGTCCCATAGTGCTCAGAGCCATTTGAACCATTTTGAGGAATCGATTCGGCGTTATTCTGGTCTATTTTCGTAAACAGGTTCTTTTAGGGCAAGAATAGTCAGTATAACATTGAGAACCTTTTAGCTGCGCCTGTGATGGTGAGTCACTACCTGAACATTTCACGGCAAAGTGTCAGCCATGCTGGGCAGGTAAACACGTGCACAGTGAGATGCAGCTCACATGTCCTGTTATGATTGCTAGGAACAATGCACCCTGTGTTATCCTGGGAAGCATTGTAACAGATTTCTATAGTGCATTCAGAGAAAGAGAGACTTGGCTATTATTTACATAGACATGTGACGTCAGTATGACATTGAAAATTAGCACACTGGACTCGCATTCGGGAGGACGATGGTTCAATCCCGTCTCCAGCCATCCTGATTTAGGTTTTCCGTGATTTCCCTAAATCGTTTCAGGCAAATGCCGGGATGGTTCCTTTGAAAGGGCACGGCCGATTTCCTTCTCCATCCTTCACTAACCCGAGCTTGCGCTCCGTCTCTAATGACCTCGTTGTCGACGGGACGTTAAAACAACACTAACCTAACATAACCTAACATTGAAAACCATTTATCTGCGCCTATGATGGTGAATGGCTCAGCAATTAGGTCTTCGCTGGACTGCAGGTAGAGAGGTATCGCGCCAGCAACGGTAAACGCACGGCCCAGAGGCGTCTCTCATATCACCCAGTGTGTGGGCCTTGGAGTTCTGTAAAGGGTTAGTTCGCGGATACGTCGCAGGCGACGATAGTTTGGCAGCATTTTTTATGTGCAATGAGTGTTTGTGCATTGCATTATTTTCGGCTGTTTAAGTGTTGTGAGCGTGTCTGTATTATCCCTTTTGACATTTTATGAGTTTTTTCGTGTCTGTTGCATTATTTCGTGAACAGGTGTGCAGGCTATGCAATTCATTATTTCTACAGTTGACGATTACCAAGTGTGTTTTCAAAGCCTTTTACAAGCATTGTTTTGACAATTAACAAGTAGTTTGACTGTCTGTACATCAATGTACTGCATTATTTCGGTAATTTACGAGTAGTTCGCAGGTATGTAAGCTGTGAAATGCTTTATTTCGACTGTTTACAATTAGGAAGCGTGTTTGCAGAGCATTAGATATGTGTTATTTTGATAATTTACGAGTTTTTTTCATTTCGGCACACAGTTTACTGCATTATTTTGGTGATTTACAAGTAGTTAGCAGGTCTGTAGGCTATGTATTGTAACCTCAAGAACATCAGGGTGAATGTTTTGCATCAGTGTAACAAATATAGTATGTGTAAGCTCTCATTAAATAAATTATGTCGACATAAATAAAGTACACTCCTTCTTCTCTCCAGCAGGTGGATACAGATTGAGTCCTTTTCCCTCCATTTTTCCCCAGACCACTGTGGGACAATAGCGCCCTCTGGTGGCAGTACTGTCTACTAGGTCAGTTGGAAGCCAGACCTTATGGTGAACAAACTGGATGGAGCTACTGCCTCAAATTGTTTAAATAAACACTACATGCAAAATAAAGACTTATGTCCATTCTATCCAGCACAGGCTGAGTCCTTTTCCTACCACTTCGAAGGGAGACATTGCGGTTGGATGACTAAGCTTATTGGAGGTAACTCAAGTGACCTATTTTCCCACCATTTCCTTAGGTTAGTCGAGGTAGCCCAATTGACCAATTTTCCCACCAAAATTTGAACTTCCCACCATTACATCATTGCAATGTTGGCATATCTATCACCACCATCTTGGATCCGCCATCTTGGATCCGCCATCTTTAATAAATTTGGCAACAATGCAATGTGGGGCCTTACACAGGTCCTACTACTGACAAACAGCACGACGATATGCACATTCGATAGGCAAAATATTATGAACATCTTTATTAATAAGGGGTTAGATCCCCACTTGCCTGTGATACAGCTGAGATTCTTTGTGGAATACTGGCATATAATCATTGTACAGTCTCCAGTGCAATGTTTGCCACACTTCGATCAGAACCTCTTCTAACTCCTGTAGTGACGAGAGAGGATGAAATCTGCTTTGGAGTCTGCGCTCCAATACCACCCACAAGGGTTTGATAATGTTCAAGTCTTCGGACTGTGCTGGACAGGCAAGACTGCAGTTCAGTTGCATGGTCCTCGTACCAGGAGTGTACTGTCTTGGCTGTCTGAATGGGTGCATTATCGTCCTGAAAGATGGCATCATTGTTGGGGAGCAGCATTTGAATCACGGGGTGCACATGATCATCTAAAATGTTGACATAATCATTGGCTGTAATAGGGCCTTTGAGAGTAATGATGGGAACAGCAGAATACCATGATATTGCTTCTCACATCATCACAATTCCACCACGATGCTTAACGGTTAGAATCAAGCAATTAGGACTGTAGGCTTCTTTTAGCTCCCTCCAGACGTAAGCCCGGCCTGACGCTGGAAACAACGAAAATATCCGACCATATCACGTTTTTCCACTGATCAGTCGTGCAGGATTTACGCTCCTGACACCATAGTTTACGTTTCTCTGCGTTGGGTGTCACCACTAATGGTTTCGGTATAGCAGCTCGTACTTGAATTTTCGCTCTGTGGAGTTCTCAGCAGACAGTGTCAAAAGATACGGAGTCTCGTAGATGGCTATTGGGCTCTGCAGTCGCTTTAGCCGCCGTAGTTTCGTGTCGTTTTGACACAATTCCTGTTAGCTTAAGACGATCTCTGTTATTTAGTTTTGATTTGCGCCCAGTATTACGTTTACAAAACGATGTCTTTCGATGTTTTGTGTAGGCTGTCATGGCTGTTGAAACATTTGTTTCGGAAAATTTAATAAGTTGACCGTCTTGGTTACTGATGCTCCAGTTAATCCAACAATCTGCCCTCTTTGGAAGCCTTTCCTTTCAAGTCAACCTCGGCCTCTGAACGCAAATACGAAGTGTGCACTACTCGTAAACAACCTGCACTGATGCCTAGTCCGTACTGAACACGCACAGTACAGTGCGCCACGTGCCTTACCTGCGTTGTTGACCGCCAAACAAAACCATCACATTACTACTACTGTTCACATTATTTTGCCTATCCCTTTTAGTTCATCGCAATAATATTCACGTTGTTAACAGATGACACAATGCCTTCGATTACTAACACAGGGTCCAATCGAAATCCAGGTGAGCGTCCCCCATAGCATAATACTACCCCACACCATGTGTCGACCTGCCGTTCGCCTGAATGACGGCATATCCTAATACGACCATCGACCTGTTGTAACAGCCGACGTCAGCCACTCTCGATGATCACGCGTCCACTGCAGTCGTAACTGAGGTTGTCTTTGGATCAACAAGTGAACGGATAGCGTCGTCCGATGCAGAGCGCTGTCTTCTGAAACACCTCTGCCTGGACCAGCAATGCACTCTGCCGTCAGATCGTGTTACGAAAATGTCAAACCTCCGACCTGCACGATATAAGATCTGTGTGAGTCCAACACCTTGTCGCCTACTCATTGTTTCACCGTCCTCAACTTTCTACAGCCTATAACAGTACGCAAACAGCACCCAGCTTCACCGTTTCTGAGACGCTCGCTCCCTGGCGCCGAACCATTGCTACATACTGTTTTTCATATTCAACTATGTCAGTAGATTTCCTCGTTTGCCACTTGTATCATCACTACAATGATTCGTCAATCGTCTCTGCTCCGTTCACATACGCACCCTAAAGCGTCAGCACACCCAACATCAACATACAGCATTTAATCTCGCGCGTGGGAATACTGGCTCATCAGTGTAAGAATCATATACCTACGTTTCAGTGAGTGCCACTGAAATATCGTGGAGAAAATCCTCTACATAAGCAAATCTGAATTAAAAAGATTTAGTCCAGTCTACTTGTCTGAGTTTGAAGTTCATCGATTTCTTTTTCCAATTATGTCAGATGTATTACTTTTAGGACATACGGTTCCCTCAATAGTTAAGGAAATACGAGGGGCGTTTGATAAGTAACGGGCAATTTCGGTTGAAAAAATGCCAAATTTGTTGTGGGACATAGTGGGATATTCCCGCTTCAGCTCCTGTAGTTTCATAAAGTTCCGACAGGTGGCGGCGCTACACGTTGAGTACAAAATGGCGTCTGTAAAGGAACTTTCTTTTCGGGAAAAAACAGCGCGCCTCAGATTTTCATAGGCGCTTGAAGAATGTCTTGTAAAAGACGTAGCAGTGAACAAAAGCACGGTGAGTCGAGTCGTTGGGCGAAAAGTATCTGTCGTAATCGCAACATCGTCATCGGAACATGTTCACTCAGACCTGTCCTATCTCCCGCGTTCCGGCCGGCCACACACAGCTGTGCGTCCTGCATTGTTCAAATGTGCATACACTCTCATTCGAGGTGATTAACGGTTTCAATCAAACACCTCGCTGCACGACTGGACGCCTCTATTGGTAGTGCTGACACGCTTTTCTGCTAGCCACCCACTCGGTTCCTCGCCGCCTAACAGAAGACCGTAAAGAACAACGAAGGACCATCTTTGCAGAACTGCTTGTATCTTACGAGGGTGCACTCCGCAGGAAGCAGCACAAGTTGATGGAGAGGCTTTTCTTGCAGGAAGACGTTGTCTCTGATATGGACCAGTAGAACGGTACCACACAGGCCGAGAGGCTCTCCCAGTAAAGCGGCGTAAAGCCGTTGCATTGAACGTAGATTATGTTGAAAAATACAGTTTTGTAGTGAAAAGACTAAGGAATTATGTGATGATTTGAATCCCGAGTAAAATCAACCTGTTTCCAGAATGAAATTTTCACTCTGTAGTGGAGTGTGCCCTGATATGAAACTTCCAGGGACATTAAAACTGTATGCCGGAGCGAGACTCGAACCTCCGACACACAGTTTTTATCTGCCAAGAAGTGTCTGAAAACCAGACCCCCCCCCCAAAAAAAAAAAAAAAAAAAAAAAAAAAAAAAAAAAAAAAAAAAAAAAAAAAGCAATCTCTCGAATACTGAAACGGCAGTGGCTTTTCCCTTGTTGCATTCAGTAAGTAAATGGTCTACGTCTTGTCATATGAGCGTAAACAATAAATAAACCAGCTATATACGCTGGGGCGACAGAATTCCCTCGCTCTAAAATTATGCTCCTCACTATGTCTGCGAACTGATACAGGGGATGAAGGATCGTATCTACGCTAAAATTATCTAGTGGGAACTGTTGTATCTCAAAAAATGATCCCGTCTATGACGGCACGTTAGCTATTAGTCTCCCTTACCCTTCCTTCCAGATATGAAGAGATACAGGTCGCACGACACAACTTGAACGAAATATATTCTCGTTCTCAGCCCTCGGCTCGTCTACCACTTTGTTTTGAAGGTACAGTCACCTTTGTTTACTGTAGGGTGTTAGCCGTGTAGTGCCAGCTGTCCACGCACTAATATCCTTACTCTTCGAATTACTGGTTATACTGACGTAACTTGCCAATACGATCGATTACGCACTCGATATCTCTAGCTTAGTAGTTTTACTTGTGAATGGGCACTGGCTGTTGAACTGCACCTCCTCTACGGTGCAGTGCCTGCCCTCAGCTGCTATCCGCTCCCCTACCACGCCGCCTGCGCAGGTATGGTCCAAGTTATATTGTGCGCACTACACCCTAAAGTGGGCATCGGCCTTGCCGCAGTGGCTCCACCGGTTCCCGTGAGATCACCGCTGTGGGGCGTGGCCGGCACTTGGTTGGGTGACCGTCCAGCCGCCATGCGCTGTTGCCATTTTTCGGGGTGCACTCAGCCTCGCTATGCCAATTGAGGAGCTACTCGACTGAATAGTAGCGGCTTCGTTCAAGAATATCACCATAACGACCAGGAGAGCGGTGTGCTGACCACACGCCCCTCCTATCCGCATCCTCCTCGGAGGATGACACGGCGGTCGGATGGTCCCAGCAGGCCACTCGTGGCCTAAAAACGGAGTGCTTTTTTACACCCCAAAGTACGATACCCCAATGACTGTAGAATTAAATTACTGAAAGATTTAACGTTGGGAGTTCCAGTACTAGCTGTAACGCTATATTTTTCACAGCCACAGATGATGATTAATTAAATCGGAAATTTGAGGACAAGAACGAATACAAAACCTCCTCTTATCGGGAAGTACAAAAACTTTATCCTGTTATTATTTTCTACTTTGTCTTAACCAAACAGTCATATGAAATTGTTTACATTGACTTCCTATCTCAGTACCTTGGAAAGATGTATTCGGTGGTCCTGAAGGAGGCATCACGACATTAAAAGCCGAGGATATTTCCACTTCTCCAAAATTATGAATTAGACATGAAACTTATTATTACAACATCGTAAATAGTTACATTTTCACAAAACATTCATAATACAACATATACAGGAAATGACTATACTTCTCACTCGTTTTGAAAGCATTATTTATGAAATTTATATGAAAATGATCGCAGGCATTCACTTTCTGCGTTCCCTGCTGTACCTGTTATTGATCAGATCAACTCCTCCTCATATAATGGTCTGTACTCATAAGGAATGTATCTAATTGTCGAGGGTACATCCTGGACGGTGTTTAAAATGTGTCTGGTCCTCTGATTTTCCGTTTCACAGTCCCAGAATTGCGATCATGTTGAAGATAGTAATACCCTCGCAATGGGAAGTACTACATGTGGAGGATCTTTGTTAACTCGACCAGTAGCTAAAAGGAGAAAGCGATCTAAAGTGCTACAGGGTTTTGACAGCAGGTGTCATTGAAAAGGTGAAATTATTTAACCTCATTGCTCATATTGTTTATTTTCAACAACAGAATGCTAAATACTTCGTCAGACCTACAACAAAAATTTGATATCACTTTAGAAACGGCAAACAAACGCGGTTTTAAAACATCAATAATTACTATTCACTTACCTTTAATGAAGCATATCCAAACTAAGACTTCCTACTTAGACACAAAGCAATACTCTGATGCACTGCAGACACTAGGCTTTAATCAACAGCAGACAGGACAGCCAGCGTTTGGGTTGAACGAACTCGAAACTGGGATCCCTTCCTCAAACTAACGAATATTATCAAGTCCGATTAACCTGACGTGTGAGAGGTCTCTCTTACGTTTATACAGCTAACAATGTGTATCTACATGGTGACAAACGTTTGGTGAAAACAGAATCGATTTTTTGGCACTTATTCCCTTCTTTAAACCACCGACTGAATTATATATATATATATATATATATATATATATATATATATATATATATATATTTTATCAATTCCAGCTAATTGATGCTTTAGGATAAATTTAGATGCAAGTGGTTATAAAGAATTTGTTATAAGAATTCGTTAGTTTTTAAGTTGCAAGGTTTCTGCTTTCTCCCTTAAACGAAGAGGTGAGAAATATATTGTGATCTTCCGCAATTACAATGCTATCAGCCAAAATAATTGGACTCACGCCACTAATTTCTGTTCGTGAGCTCATGATCTTAATTAAGATGGCTGAAAGCCTTTAAAACAAACGCCTTTGCACGGCACTGTCTTACTTGGGTGCGTGGATATATCTTGTCCAAACATTCTTTGGCGCAAGGAAGAAAAGCAGAGTTACTAAACACAGCCTTCCGAAATGCCTTCACAAAAGAAGACGAAGTAAATATTCCAGAATTCTAATCAAGAACAGCTGCCAACATGATTAACGTAGAAGTATATATCCTTGGATAAGTGAAGCAACTTAAATCACATAATAGAAGCAAGTCTGCTGGTGCAGACTGTATGCGAGTTAGGTTCCTTTCAGAGTATGCTGATGCAGTAGCTCCATACTCGTACTTAACGATCATATAGAAGCGTGCGCTGGCCGAAAGACCTGTACCCTAAGACTATAAAGTTGCACAGGTAACACCAATATTCAAAAAGATGGTAAGAGGAATACACTAAATTATAGGCCCATGACATTAACGTCGATATGCAGTCGGTTTTTGGAACATATATTACCTCGAAGAAAACGGTGTGTTGACACACAGTCAACACGGATTTAGAGAACATCGATCTTGTGGAACATAAGTAGCTCCTTACTCACACGAAGTGACAAGGGATTTCAACTTGATTCCGTATTTCTGGATTTCCGGAGGTCTTTTGACACTGTACCACATAAGCGGCTTGTAGTGAAATTGCTTGCTTATGGAATATCGTCTCAGTTATGTGCCTTGGATTCATGATTTCCCGTCAGAGAGGTCACAGTTTGTAGTAATTAACGGAAAGTCTTCAAGTAAAACGGAAGTGATTTCTGGTGCTCCCGAAGGCAGTGTTATAGGCTGTTTCCTGTACCTTATCTGTATAAACAATTTGGGAGAGAATCTGAGCAGCCGTCTTAGGTTGTTTGGAGATGACGCTGTTGTTTATCGACTAGTAAAGTCACCAGAATATGAAGAAATTGCAAAACGATTTAGAAAAGACATACGTATCGTGCGAAAATTAGTAATTGATCCTAAATAAGGGAAAGTATGAGGTCATCCACATGAGTGCTAAAAGGAATCCGGTAAACTTCGGTTACAAGATAAATGAGTCAAATCTAAAGGCCGTAAGTTCTACTAAATACCTAGGAATTACAATTACGAATAACTTAAACTGGAAGGAATATGTAGAAAATTTTGAGAGGAAGGCTAACCAAAGACTGCGTTTTATTGACAGGACACTTAGAAAATGTAACAGACCTACTAAGGAGACTGCCCACACTACGCTTGTCCGTCCTCTTTTAGAATACTGCTGCGCGGTGTGAGATCCTTACCACATAGGACTGACGGAGTACATCGAACAAGTTCAAAGGACAGCACGTTATGTATTATCGCGAAATATGGGAGAGTGTGTCACTGAAATGATACAGGATTTGGGATGGGCATTACTAAAACAAAGGCGTTTTACGATGCGGAGGAGTCTTCTCACGAAATTCCAATCACCAACTTTCGAAGATATTCTACTTTATGTGGCAAAGGGTACTGTTTAATTGCCAATGGATGTAGTTCTCACATCCAACATTGAGTGAAAAATGATACCTCGAGGAAATCACCAGCAGCTTCGCATGTATTGGCCAGAGACTCGATACCGGCAAGCTAGTAGGTGACAAGTTGAGGAGGTGGCAGGGGAGCTTCTAATTGACATCCGGCTATCACGACGTCCGCGTCAAGGCGGGCCAACCTCTTGAGACCTCTAGTGGAGACGCTGACTGGCACTGGAGCGGCAGCACACTCAACGTTCATCACGGCCTGCCTACCACCAACGTCTCGCGGAGCAGTCTGGCTCAATTACAAGAACACGTGGCGTCTTTGTAGGATAATAGACCATTCTACATGGCGGGTGTCTCAGTTAAATGTGTAAGTTCACTTTCTATGTCTGTGTTTCATTCAAAACATATATGATTTGAAAAACATTCTGTCTCGAGACAGTTTTCTTCTTTTTCATACATGGTACAGTGATGTTTTATTATCAGTGGGTTCCGATTATGCTTCCTTCATTATTAAGTGAAGTAAAATTATGAAATACATTTTATTCTGGGGCTGTGTTCATTCTATTCAAAACAATTTAGCAAAGTATATTCCTTAATAACACATAATGTGGCTCATGTAGATGTCTTTCATTTGAAGTACACCTGGTTTATTTTGTCATCTGCAACTAATTAGTATTTGTCTAAACAAAATCACTATATGGAACGAAAAATTAAGCATAAATGTAAATTATTCCATGTAAATTGAAGGTGGAGAAGGGAAGAAAAGAAAGGAAAGAAAAGGGTAGGGAACACTGCTATGAGCTGCACTGGGACATTACGCGGAATCTGCGGTGACGAGTGAAAATGTGTACCAGACCGGGACCTCCTGCTTGCTAGGCAGGCGCGGTAACCACCGCTCCATCTGGGCCACTGCACGGACACACTCGTCTCGCCTCACAGCCGATCCACACTCCCATCGAGTGCCGTCTACCCGCACCTCTGTCCATTTCCTCCACATTCACTCATCCGGCACTGCCTCAGAAAGTCGGACGTGTTGGTGTATCTGCACTGAAGAACGTGGATTCAGTGCCTAGATAGGCGTATCAAATTAAACGAATGTGTGGTGTCTGTTCTTTCTGACATGTCCGAAATACCAGACACGACACAATCGTATAATTTAATACAAGTAAATTATTTCGTTAGTATTGAGGTTATTTTGCTCTTTGTTGATCTTACTTATCTTATTGATCCTATTTTTTCTTAATTTCTTCAATTTTAATTAGTTTCATCGTTTATTTTGTAGTTTGTCGTATCTCTTTTCTGAAATGTTTCTGATTGTTTACTGGGAGGAAAATTTGCCCGTGAAATTAAGGCCCACATTATGTTGAAACATTTAATAGATAAAAACCACAATAAAAACAGCAATATTTTCGTGCAACATTTTCATTGTTGTGTTAATAAAGAAAAAATACAAGGAACTGACTGATGCTTGTGAAACATCATCGAAAGACATCTAGATGAATAAAGAAGAAAATTGTGTTTTCTCAAGGCAGAATTTTTTCAAAACGTATTTAATACCAACGTAGGTAACATTGTGTATTCAGTAGAGTATACTGAGAGAAAATCGATGTGTTTCCTTAAGAAACCTCATGTACAGTTAGGTCATCGAGCTAGGTTGTCCGATTAAACGAAACTGCTCTCTCCGCAGCTCCTACGTCCCGTATTTATTTTAGATTTGTTAGCTTTTTATTTTTTATCTCATTAAATATTTATGAAAGTGTGAATATCAACATGAGGCGCAGAGTGGGCGCCGACAATATCATTGTCACCCCATCTTTCCTCACTTATGTGTTTACTTCTGAAGGAGTTAGAAAGTTACTCTCAATTTATTCGAAGTTTTCTTTCTTATAACTGCAATTGACGAAACTCTGAGGCTGACTTTTTTCTTGATCCAGAATGAGATTTTCACTCTGCAGTGGAGTGTGCGCTGATACGAAACTTTCTGGCAGATTAAAACTGTATGCCGGAGCGAGACTCGAACTCGGGACCTTTCTTTATTCTATATGTATGATGGGACAGTGTCATCTCCAGAATTAGAGAACTTCAAAAGCTCATGATGATTTCTCAATACTTAACCATTCCATTTCCTTGTACCACGATTCTTCCTGACGGTTCTTTTAAACTTTAGCCTGATACACACCATTACTAAATTGTAATCGTCCTCGGTACGCTTTACTACCCAGTTTCTGGACTCGGAATGTCCGTTTCACAAAGATTTATTAAAGGTGGTATCTTCCTGTGGCCCATGTCCTCCACCAAGTATTCCTCATCCTCTTGTGATTTTACAACAGTTTATTCACTGTTAAACAATAAACTTTATTTCAGAACTTTGCTATTTCTTCTGTCTCATTTCTGTTCTCAAGCGTATATACTGCTACAACTCTGCTTTCCATTCCTACCCCTTTCATGGCACTCCAGTCCCCTTTCATGATTAGATATTTTTCACCCTTAGCTTACTAAATTACCCGTTTCATTCTCTGCTATGCATCACTTCCTCATCTTGTGCTTTTGACATCGAGATACGCACCTGAACTGAGGATCATCTTACCTCTTCCCTCCTTTCTTCTCACCTTCTACTCAAAACGGTCACTAATCTTGTCACTATCATTTTCTGCTGCTGACTATAAGCAACTACATTCCTGTGACCATAAATTTTAATCTTTCCATTTCACTTCACTGAATCCTTGCACATCTGCAGCCAGGAACTGAATTTCTTGTTTTCGATTTTCCAATGTGTATACAACCAAAGTAATAGATACTTTCATTAAGGGTGAATCATAGAATACCTTTTATTTCAGTAGTTGGTAGATATTATCACTTCATCGGTACCTTATTTGTAGGAACGCATCTAAGATGCATTGAAAACTTTATTGTTCCAGAGATTTCGGGCTTAGTCCATCATCACGAACAAAAGATTGTCATCTGTTTTTATGGTACAATATTCAGGAGAGTAACGCTTTGCCTGTGCTGTGGGTCGCCTTCATATGTGGAATCAGGATTAATTTTATTGGTCGTAGAGGACAGTCGTGCCCATTTCGCTCTTTGGTTGGTATGGAATGCGCAAATCCAGTCAAATACTGTTACACGTTTCAAAGAAGTTTAGGAAGTAAATTTCAGTTAAATGCCTGTGACGATGCTATATCAGTAACAACATATATCTGATAAAACGTATTGTTGAAGATGAAGATATCTGCCACGCGCAAATACATCTTCGAATAACAAAATTTCCAAAAAACGCAATAAAAGTATTTTTCTCTTCATTAAAAAGAAGGGCAAAAATATACGGATTCGTAAATACAACGATGCTGTCTGTGAAATTAGTTCACTAGACATTTTGTCTCTTTCCAAACTCATCTTCCTACCTGCTTGTAGCTGACATCAAAGTGTGCTGACAGCGGTACATCTGACTAATTGAAGCCATAGCGGTGAGCTGATCTTCTGATGAAGTAAATTCAAAAGTTAACATTTGCAGCCATTCAACCTCAGTTTTTACTTCAATACTGTTTTATTTTGTAAACAGGAATAATTATTCCTCATGGTCTGGAATAGCAACAAAACTTCAGTTGGCGAGAAAGAGTGACATTTGCTCCTATCTGCAAGATAAACAGATTAAAATGAAAAAAAAAAAGAAATTAGTGTATTTCCAAAGCAATTCATACATCTACAACTTGTGGTGCACAAATAAATAACCTCTGTTTCGCTGATTCTTGCGATTATACTTCCACAAGCCAAAGTTTCCCGCTTGTATTCGAGATTTCGGCATTTTGTACTATGCAAAAGTTGCTGTATCTCAGCTGGGTTGTACGTTGGCTACTCGTCGAAATATGTGGGACCAGGTCACTTGACGGACGAAAAGTAGATATTCTGAATGGCTCTCACGGAATGAATATAGCAAGCGTTACTTCAGTCGCACATCTGCATTGTTTCCAGCCTTGAAGTAAAAAATGTACTGCACGTCAAAACGTTATTGCAGAACGCTACATTTGCGATGACTGCAATTATTTTTGTATTTTCACGACAGTTACTTATCACTGGAAATTTATCTTTTATTTTTTTTTAGTTCTGATCATATCTTCATATTCCACGTTAGTATGAACATTTGAGTACTTTTCTAAATGCAGTGCAATTTGAGATCTAAATTTCTAGACTGTGTCCCTCCCATCCCTCAAAAAGCTAACTCAGAGTGTCAGACAGTACCTATGGTTTCATTTCCTATAACTGAGGTGCAACCCAAAGTTCCAACATGTGCAGGTAAACTGTTGCCATTACGGCAGGCTCACTGCAAATGATCGGTCAATAATTGTGTCATGCGTTGAGGTACACCACACATTCACTTTCGGGCTATCCCTTGTCTCCTGTACTACGACACCTAGGTTCTCTGAACGCCAGAACAGGACACTATGCCTATTTACTTACTCCGAGAACTGAAAAGGCGCTTCATCGAAAAAACAAGCTTAATTAAGATAGCCAGTATCGACACAGTTTTTTCCGGCATGTTCCTAGCAATATCAGCGCGTCCAGGACTTTCATTCGCTGTACTACGGTATCTAGGTTCTCTGAACAGGACACTACGACTATTTACTTTCCCGGAGAACTGAAAAAGAGCTTCATCAGAAAAACAAACTTAATTAAGATAGCCAGTATCGACACAGTTTTTTCCAGCATGTTCCTAGCAGTTTCGTTTAATCGGACAACCTAGCTCGATGACTTAACTGTACATGAGGTTTCTTAAGGAAACACATCGATTTTCTCTCAGTATACTCTACTGAATACACAATGTTACCTACATTGGTATTAAATACGTTTTGAAATTTGGCAGAAGCTGTACATTATACGCACGGAAATGCAGCCATTTATATGAATGCTTCACCACAGTGCTCTGAGGTATGCCTGTATTTCCATCTCAATAGTGGCGTCACTCTTTCCACATCTGCTATTTCTTGTCTTGTCACAAACACTGCCTTTCTCTTTACACTTTTCATGCCATCCTTCATATCAAACTAATCTATTTTATGTGAGTGCATGGTGTCTGTTCTTCTAGACATGTCCGAAAGAACAAACACCGCAGGGGAACCGCAGCTCTGATACATATTGTGTAAACTGGGAGGGGGAGGGGGGGGGGGGTGAGAGACGGAGAAGAGGAAAGCAAAAGGAAGGAACTGGTGATATCAACTGAATCTGCACTTCGTGCTAATGTCTACCAGACCGGGACTCGAACCCAAGAGCTTCTGTTTATTAGGCACGCTACCTAGACACAGTGTTCTCCGCAAATGCGCGGACTATATCGGCAAGTTCCCCGGCTGACTCACCTTGCCACATACCGCCACTTTTCCACAGTCTTCATCCTTGTCCTCCATGCTCGTGCATTCGCACTGAAGGCTGTGGCTTCATTGCCCATCGCGGCGAATCACTTATATGAATGCGTGGCCTCCGTTCTTTCGAACATGATCCACAACTTTGAGTGCAGATATGCTTTTACGTTCGACCTCAAGCGGGAATCTAAAATTAGCGAACATGACATGGACGAGGATGCGGATAGGTGGTACCTGTGGGGGGAAGGAGGGGCGGGCGCTTGAGAGGGTGTCCGCGCATCTGGGATAAATCCAGTGTCCAAGCGGCGGAGTGATCAACGCATCTGCCTAGTAACCACGGTATCCTCAGTCTGACTCGCCTCTGATTCCGCACACAGTCCCGATGCAGCTAATGTCACTATTTCCCCCCTTGCCCCGTCCTTTCTCCCCCCCCCCTTACCTTTCAATTTACATAATGCGATTATCTTTCAGGAAACAACAAAACACACTGGGCTTTCTCCTGCATTATTTTGGTGGAAGCAGTCCTAAATTAAATCACTTTTAACAAGGGAGAAAGAGAGAGAGAGAGAGAGAGAGAGAGGGAGAAAGAGAGGTAGAGAGAGAGATAGCGAGACCTCACCAACATGCGAAAGCTTATCCATAAAATACTTCGTGAGTTAAGTTACCACTCGCGGCAAACCGCTAACCGCATAGCTGTCGCTATCGCGGTTCCTTAGAAATAAGATTTTTTAATCAGCGAATGGCTCTATGCTAACGCTGTATGTCCGTGTGCAGACTATGTACGTGGGCAATATATACCTACGTAAACATAACTAAAATTTGTTGGTGTAGCCTAACAGCCTGTTGCCACGTGCACACGATCAAGTAAATTGCTGTTTACTGTTCCCAACGTAAAATTTTCTCCCCTGGAACTGTCAAAGTTATCCAAAATATGTGACTATTATGCCAAGGAGGTACCGACTACCTCTAGAAGTTCATTGTTAACATTGTTCAGTTGTTTTGAGTGTTTGACTGTTATGAGTGCCAAGTTTGTTAAACAGTCTGCATTTTATGGGAATTTTGTGATTATGATTTGTAGGAGATATAGCAAATGAATTGGTTTTCTGTATGATTAGTGAGCATTTTGTACACTGCGTGAGTATACATGTTGAACATCCTTGTTATTTAATTCAACGTGTAATAAAAGTATCAGCATCTGCCTAACGTGACAGGCTACTTTCAGTTCAGAGAAATTATTATTAAACGTTTGATTTCTGTACATATAGCTATTAATTTCTCGAATGGTTCAAATGGCTGTAAGCACTATGGGACTTAACATCTGAGGTCATTAGTCCCGTAGGCTTAGAACTACGGAAACATAACTAACCTAAGGACATGACACACATCCATGCCCGAGGCAGGATTCGAACCTGCGACCGTAGCAGCAGGGCGGTTCCGGACTGAAGCGCCTAGAACCTCTCAGTCACAGCGGCCGGCTAATTTCTCGAAATAAATATTACTCGAAACAATATCCTTTAGGAATCTGATACTACACACATAAAAAAAAGAGAGAGGTAAACTACGCACCACGAAGGAATTCTCCGAATGGGGAGGAAATCGGTAGATTTGATGTGCGTGTCCAGACGAACAAATGGTTACAACTTCAGAAAATTTACAAAGTTCATACAAGATAAAAATATTTACAAATGCAGCAAGTCATTAACGTGTTGGTGCACCTCTGGCCCTTATGCAAGCATCTATTCGGCTTGGCATGGAGTGAGGGAGTTGTTGGTCGTCGTCCGGTCATTGCCACATGCTTTCCGATTGGCGCGTCAGATCGTGAAAATCTCGAGCTGGTTGCAGGGCCCTGCCCATAATGGTCCAAACCATCTGAGTTGGGGAGAGATCCGGTGACCCTACTCGCTAAGATAGGCTTTGGCAAGCACGAAGACAAACAGCAGAAACTCACGCCGTCTGCGGGCGGGCGTTTCCTTTCTGAAATGTAAACCCAGGATGACTTCCATAAAGAATGACAAGACGGGGCGTAGAATATCGTCGACGTACCGCTGTGGTGTAAGGGTGCCGCGGATGACAATCAAGGGGTCCTGCTATGAAACGAAGTGGCATCCCAGATCATCACCTCTGGTTGTCGGGCCGTATGGCATGAGACAGTCTGGTTGGTTTCCCACAGGTGTCTAGGGGGGGGGGGGGGGGTCTCCAGACACGCCTTCGGCCTGGAACCTCATTGACTGGAGAGGAATTGTGTTCAATGATGCGTCCAGCTATGAACTGTCACCCGATAACCAGCGCCCCAAACAGTGGTGAGATATCAACCAGTCCATTGCCTTGCAGTCCGTCAGCAGTGATGCTCTGGGTCTCCATTTCTTTCCACACCAAGACCCCTTTGGTTGCCATCCACGCACCCTTACACCACAACAGTACGTCGATGACACTCTACATCTCGTGTTGTTGCACTTCGCATCAAGCCGTCTTGGGCTAACATTTGAGCAAGATAATGCCCACTCGCAGACGGTTTGAGTTTGTACAGCTTGCCAAACACCACCTTGGTCAGAGAGGTCGCCGGATCTTTCATCAATTAAGAATGTTACGAGCATTATGGGAAGGGCGCTCCAACAAGCTCGGGATTTTCACGATCTAACACGCCAGTTGGACAGAATTTGAGACAATCAAGAGGTCTTCCAGCAACTCTGCCAATTAATGCGAAATAACTGCTTGCATAAGGGCCAGATGTGAAGCAAAGATTTATTTCATTTATTTTATTTTCAACGTCTAGCTCCGTGGGACCAAATTGAGCAGCAAATCTCCAAGGTCACAGAACGTGTCAGTACATGAAATTACAACATAAAAGTAATAACAGATAAAAAAATGTTATAAACGCAAAAAGGTAAGCCATAAGTTTATGTATACACAATCAACAATGTAACACAGGAATCAGCTTAATTTTTCAAGAAATACGTAGATAGAATAGAACGAGTGACCCATGAGGAGACTCTTCGGTTTCCATTTGAAATTATTGGATTATTGCTAAGATTATTGAAAACGGATGCAGCAGTATACTGCGCGTCTTTCTGCTCAAGAATCAAGGAAGTGCGATTCAAACGCAGACTGAATTTCTACCTAGTATTAACTGAGTGATAGCTGCTTAAGTGAAACCTGCTTACTCTTGGAAATAAGCTGATATTGTTAACAAGAAATGACAGAAAAGATTATATACATTGAGAGGCCAATGTGAGAGTACCCAGAGTAATGAACAGGGGTCGACAAGAGGTTTGCGAACTTACACCACTTTCTGCCCGAATCGCCCTTTTCTCAACCAAAAATATCCTTTAAGAATGGGAAAAATTATCCCAAAATATAATACATCATACATTTTAAGCGAATGAAAATAAGCGAGGAAGACTACTTTTCGTGTCGAACTATCACTTACTCAGATATCGTTCGAATAGGAAAAATGTCAGCATTAAATCTTTCAACAAGATCCTAAATGTGGGCTTTCCATGACAGTTTACTATCTACCTGACACCAAGAAATGTGAACTGTTCAGTTTCACTAATCATATGCCCATTCTGTGTAATTAAAGCGTTGGGCTTTGTTGAACTGTGTGTTAGAAAAAAACTGAGCCTTATTTTCTACAAGCCATGAACTTACGTCTTGAACTGCACTACTTGAAACAGTGCCAACGTAACACACAAGCTAGAGTCATCTTCATTGTTGTGGTCTTCAGTCCAGAGACTGGTTTGATGCAGCTCTCCATGCTACTCTATCGTCTGCAAGCTTCTTCATCTCCCAGTGCCTATTGCAACCTACATCCTTCTGAATCTGTTTAGTCTGCTTAGTGTATTCATCTCTTGGTCTCCCTCTTCGATTTTTATCTTCCACGCTGCCCTCCAATACTAAATTAGTGATCCCTTGATGCCTCAGAATATGTCCTACCAACCGACCCCTTCTTCTAGTCAAGCTGTGCCACAAACTCCTCTTCTCCCCAATTCTATTCAATACCTCCTCATTAGTTATATTATCTACCCATCTAATCTTCAGCATTTTTCTGTAGCACCACATTTCGAAAGCTTCTATTCTCTTCTTGTCTAAGCTGTTTATCGTCCACGTTTCACTTCCATACATGGCCAGACGCCATACAAATACTTTCAGAAACGACTTCCTGAGACTTAAATCCATACTCGATGTTAACAAATTTCTCTTTCCTTCCCATTGCCAGTCTACATTTTATATCCTCTCTTCTGCGACCATCATGTTATTTTGCTCCCCAAATAGCTAAAATCCTTTACTAGTTTAAGTGTCTCATTTCCTAATATGATTTTCTCAACATCACCCGATTTAATTCGACTATATTCCATTATCCTCGATTTGCTTTTGTTGACGTTCATCATATACTCTCCTTTCAAGGCAGTGTCCATTCTGTTCAACTGCTCTTCCAAGTCCCTTGCTGTCTCTGACATAATTACAATGTCATCGGCGAACCTCACAGTTTTTATTTCTTCTCCATGGATTGTAATTCTTACTTTGAATTTTTCTGTTGTTTCCTTTATTGCTTGCTCAATATACAGATTGAATAACATCGAGGATAGGCTACAACCCTGTCTCACTCCCTTCCCAACCACTGCTTCCCTTTCATGCCCCTCTGCTTTTATAACTGCCATCTGGCTTCTGTACAAATTGTAAATAGCCTTTCGCTCCCTGTATTTTAGCCCTGTCACCTTCAGAATTTGCTAGTGTCATCAGCAAACAGAAATATTTTAGAATAACGTGTAATACTAGAAGGCATATCATTTATATTGGGGCATATCATTTGTAATACTAAGGAATGGACTTGTTCAATTTGTGAAGCTGTTTCTCAAGAATAAATCGTCCATTTTTTTTTTTTTTTTTTTTTTTTTTGTCTACACGTACATGACTTCGACCGATTTTCGTCTCATTCGTATAAATACTTCGTGTTGCGTCGTTTTTTCTTTTCTCTTTTTTTTATCTTAGTGTGTATTAGAGGTAGGAACATGTAATGATGTGAAGTGCAGTTAATATTTCAGCTTGGTAGTAATATCTAATGAATGAGATTTGTAATCCGTACGGGGAACGTGGACATAACGGTGGAGTTGCAGCTTGGTGAGAGCTTGCTATATACGACCGCTAGAGAATTAGCGGCCGTTAGGCTGCAGCCGGCTCCAGGGCTACGTGGAAGCCGAAACGCCGCAGGTGACGAGGCGCCTAACGAACCGAATTAAAGGTGGCTCCACTAATTAGGTTTCCCCACATCTGTGAGGAGAGCAAAAAAGAAGGGCACGCGCGGGGAAAATTCTTGAACGGATGAGGCAAACGGGAGAGACGAATTCAGGGCGCCAGGGAAGTCAACGTACGTGCTCTGGTGGTCCAGCCTCTAGGAGTCGCACGACAGAGAAGTGGCAATGCGTCGAGTGAAAACTTGGTGTCTCATACTCACGAGGAGAACACGGCAAGTGCAATAATGGTTCAAATGGCTCTGATCACTATGAGACTTAACATCTGAGGTCATCAGTCCCCTAGAACTTAGAACTACTTAAACCTAACTAACCTAACGACATCACACACATCCATACCCGAGGCAGGATTCGCACCTGCGACCGTAGCGGTCGTGTGGTTCCAGACTGGAGGGCCTAGAACCGCTCGGTCATAGAGGTCGGCCCAGTTTCCCAAAAACGTCTCTCCGTTGAAGAGGTGACAAAATAAGAGGGCACGATTCTAGGCTTCTCCGTAGATATTCGACCGTTTCTGAGAAGACGACTGTCAAAGTTTTCCACGTAATTTAAATGCCTTTCAACGAGCGAGAAGCCCAGCCCAAGTGGGGGCACAGTGACTACCGTCGCAGCCTTTCACTTTTGCGCCCGTGTTCGAAAGTCGATTATTGTCTTTTTTCTTTTTTTCGCTACAATTTCATTTCTTCTTTGAAGTTTCCTCTTTCTCCAATAGTCCTTCATATAGGCGCTGTGCTCTTGCTTCTGTTCATGCAACCAGTCTCTTTGAGTCTTCTTATTTCTTTCAACCTGAAATCCTTCGAAATTTTGAGTAACGGTCCGAAATGTATCCTCCTTTTACATCTGAACTTCCTCAACGTGGAACCGTTCGAAATCTTTATGAGCTTCCTTAATCCATGTTGTTGTTGTCTTCTTTTCGCACATGTAGCCGAATATCCTTTTAGTTATTCTGGTTTTGTCCATTCTGTACAGGTTGAGAGGCACCCACATGCTTTGCTCATACTGCGGCATCAAGCAGTCAGGCCTGCAAGATTAGTGGTCTGTCAAGCGAGTGGATTTATTCTTATTTATCGAGTGACATCAATGACTGATTATGAGCTCTAGTACCCACAATTAAGCTACAAATTATTCTCCTGTTTGAATATTACGCAACGGAAACGGATAACGCAAATCTGACTATTAGTAATTTCCACAACTCTGATTGTTCACTACGCTCCTGCAATACCACATTTTCTTTCTTACCCAACGGCTTTGATCAACACGTGGCCATCGCACTGAATGTGAATGGCCCACACATTATAAATTCTTGGTATCATGACTATACACGATTCGAAGAATAAGGCCGCCAATCTTTTTGTTTTCACTACCTTTTTTATTTCGATGAATTCTATTATGATTCAAAGATATCCTAAACACACCATTACATTTTATACAACAATTACACATGAGAAACTCCGCCCAGTGGGCATGGCTTTACGTTGGTGATTCTCTATCTTATGGTCTCGTAATTATCTAACGTTACAGTGCACTTTCTAGATAGCATGGTGGATCTTTTACTACATCTCACACTTCGACTCTCACACCCATCATCACGAAAATTTACTCCAGCCCGAGTGGTACAAAAAGTAACATGCATAACCCACTGCCTCTGAACCTATCTTGCTACTCTTCCATCCAAACCACACATACTTAAATTACATGAAATACATCACACAGGCCACATATAATACAACACAAAGAATAGTCACAACGTTAGAATCACTTCACTTTCAGCTTTCCCACTTCAATTAATATTCATCCCAGTTTCACACGACACTGCCCCACTTCGTAACTTTTCTTTCCTACTACGAACTCTGGAGGATATATGCACGACTTCCTGTGCAATGCAAGCAAATTGGCGTTGCTGGATAGACGGCTGACTCACCTTGCTTCACTCTCACAGTATTAGAGTTTGAATCTAGCGTCACACGGAAACATAACACACAAAGGTAATATTAATATCATATTCATCTTTCCTACCACGAACTCTGGAGGATATATGCACGTCTTCCTGAGCAATGCAAGCAAAGTGGCGCTGCTGGATAGACGGCTGACTCACCTTGCTTCACTCTCACAGTATTAGAGTTTGAATCTAGCGTCACACGGAAACATAACACACAAAGGTAATATTAATATCACATTCATCTTTCCTACCACGAAATCTGGAGGATATATGCACGTCTTCCTGTGCAATGCAAGCAAAGTGGCGTTGCTGGATAGACGGCTGACTCACCTTGCTTCACTCTCAGAGTATTAGAGTTTGAATCTAGCGTCACACGGAAATATAACACACAAAGGTAATATTAATATCATATTCATCTTTCCTACTACGAACTCTGGAGGATATATGCACGTCTTCCTGTACAATGCAAGCCAAGTGGCGTTGCTGGATACACTGCTGACTCACCTTGCTTCTCTCTCACCGTATTATTTAATCCAGCGTCACAGGGAAACGCAACACGCAAAGTAATATTAAGATCATATTCGTCACACACACGAGTCCTCAACTGATACCTTAGACGAGCAGTTCTCTTTATCCCTTGTCTCATACACAGATTGAGACTCACACAGTACTCACCACGTGGAAGTGCTCGTCTCTAATTTCAAGTCCTGCTCATGCCATTACTTAAATATTTCCAACTTATAGTACACACGCCAGTAATTCAGCTTAACTTTAGCACTCCGAAGTATTTCAACTTAGTACTAGCACTCGCAAGTATTTCAACTTATTGCTACACGTGGTTTCATTGTGATCGTTGGTCACTTCCGAAGATTACTACGATCCTGCCTGTCATTTAATTCTTCCCCCAACAGTTCCTGAAATAGAGAAATTATTATTCCAAGCTACTCTTAAGTATTTCACATCCGTACCATTCTGCCCACTCTTTTGTCTTTACGGAGCACACCTAAGACAGGTCTTACAACACAAGATCCGGCACCAAAGTGCTGAAACGTAGCCATTCTTCAGGTCATCTCGCACCTCCGACGAGATGGGGGAACACCATGCTACCGTATTGGTCAGCCACATTTCAGGCACTCAATGCTCAGGTAAATTTCATCTCTTTGGTCCCAACAAAGGTGACCAAAGGACCGTCTCAAAGATGATCATATATTGCACATTCACTATCTGCGGTTAGCAGACGACCATACACTCATTCATTTCACAGATCTCACCAAATTGGATGTAGGGATTTATTTTGTGGGAGTGCACATGTGATCAATTAAATAAATAAATTGTGTTACTTTCCTACACTGGTATCCGGCTCCGGTGTATGAAGTGAAATAGAATCATTATTACAAAAAATATGTTGTTCTGACAAGAATAACGAAGAATGTTGTACCTATTTTTAATGTCGGGCCGTACTGTACCCTTTCAAGGTGTCCTAGAAATGATAACCTCCTCTTTTTCATGTTCTCCGAGATTTTCTCCACCTTTTAGTAGAGTTCATTGTTGCTCCGAAGTTTCCAGCCAGTTTCAACCTGGGCTGGACCCACAATTTTCCATAAAAATCTTCTTTGTTTTTATTTATTACTTTTTTTCATTTATCTACCAATGTCCGCAGAGGGTTACTACACGAAAATATCTTACCAAGGTAGGGCCTACAAGGGCGTTGTATCAATTGCAAAATTACAGCTGAGTTTCACAATATGTGACACACATTTACTACATATTGTATCTGTTTATGGTATTTTCAGGGATTACAATCTTTTCAAATTCTCATTTTCTTGCTGTTCATTTCATTCTTATATCAATTCTTGAGTTTTATACTTCATTCTTAAGTTTATTGCGTAAGAAGATTTGGTGCATTCCCTTGATTGACACCGATCGAACAAACATAGAAATTCTGAACACCTCAAGCATACCGCGAAGGCACGTTTGCCAATACGACACTCCCTGGTATGAATCTCACTTGCGAAAGAAACATCGTTAACACTGCTGAAGACCTCACGCGTTGGAAATAATTTCGCGGCAGACCGTGGATACCGGAACACTTTTCCGTAAAATGGCGCTTACACTTAATTATGAATCGAGATACACTACAGGAATTCCACCGAAAACAATTTCAAACAATTTTTCCATTCATTTATTGCTTCTTTTCTTTTTTAAGTAATTCGCTAGAAATACACTGACTAGACAAATAAAGACAACATTACTTCAATATGCATAGACAATCATTTTCGTAGTTGTCTTCTACGGACATGGGTAGAGAAAACAAAAATAAAAATTATAATCGGGTTTGGAACACTGTCTTCTCCGTAAAAGATACAAAAATTACCTCGGAAACTTTGATCGCCGTTTTCTGAGAAACGGTCGAGTATCTAAGGATATGGCTGGACAGGTGTTCGCTTACGAACTGGATTATGGCACTTGCCGCTTTCTTCATATCATTGCTGTTACACTCTGCACAAAGCCTTCTCATCATCATCAACTTCACTTCGACCACTAGGCCTTTTTCTGTTTAGCCTGTTACTGTACCCATCGCTTCCTCAGAATTCCTTGACTTCTTCCAAGCAGCTTACATATTCTTTCCCGGACAGGTAATATTTTTCACTCACTCTTTCGAGAAGTTCATTCGAATTCCTTCCATTTTCGCGTGTTTTGTTGGGGGCATTAAATATATTCAGTTGTTTCCGAGTCTGCGAATTTCGAAATCGGTCAGATCACGTGCAACCCTTTACTGCTCTTAGAAACCTCATCTCTGCTGCGTGTATGCGTCTTTCTTGACGTTTACTTATAGCCTAAGATTAGTTTTAGTAGAGAGGCTTTGGAGCTGCCAGTGTCTCACAAAATTTCAATGTCGTATCTTTCCTTTTTCTGGCGGGGAGGGGGGGGGGGGTTCACACTTCAGTCGTTCTGTCCGTCTGACTGTTCAGAACCCTTTTCTTCAGTAACGAGCAGACGTATCAAGTTGAAATTTATGTCACATACCGATGCCTATGGTACCTTGGCGGTGTAGAACATTGAAGCTTCTAAGTCAATGCAATCAAAATATACGGCAATTTATGTAACATATTTTACTACTCTCATGATCAGTCATGAAAACCCAATTGGGAGTTTGAACCGTCGTCCTCCCGAAAGCGAGTCCAATGTGCTACCGCTGTCGGTTTCAGCATATTGTTCTTGTCAGTAGCCTGGATGCATCAGCAGCTCACCTGATTGTGCAGTAGTTCTCACACATCGCTGGCCTTGTTATCTTCGAGATTCTGTGGGTGACACATTTCCAAGTTTGATTTACTGTGTGTCCAGTCTGATAGACTCCACAACTCAACTTCAGTAGTCCACTGTATACCACTTCACCCAATGCCTTGAGAAATTCCGAAGGAATGTTATGTACCTCTGCTGCCCTGTTTCATAGCAAGTCATCCGAAGTTTGATTTACTGTGTGTCCAGTCTGATAGACTCCACAACTCAACTTCAGTAGTCCACTGTATGCCACTTCACCCAATGCCTTGAGAAATTCCGAAGGAATGTTATGTAACTCTGCTGCCCTGTTTCATAGCAAGTCATCCGAAGTTTGATTTACTGTGTGTCCAGTCTGATAGACTCCACAACTCAACTTCAGTAGTCCACTGTATGCCACTTCACCCAATGCCTTGAGAAATTCCGAATGAATGTTATATACCTCTGCTGCCCTGTTTCACAGCAAGTCATCCGAAGCTGAGTTTGGTACTGGTTCCCGAATGTTTTCCGTATGACATTCATTTCTTCTTCTCTTCCACGACCTGGTATAGGACTTTACTCTAATCTACTCGTTTCACCTATTCACCTTTCTTTCTCTGCATTTAACAGTGGAATTGTTTTTTCTTACGAGTACTTTAATATTGAGGCCTTTGTTTTAATTTCATCAAAGGTTCTATTTGCTGTTCTGTCTTTCGGATGACCATTCATTTGTCGAGTTCTTCACATATTTCTTGTAATCAGTTTGCTAATTACGTGCCTGGTCTTTCAGTTGTCTGTTTACGGCCTAGCACAGGAACCAAAGCGAACATTCTTGGCGTAGAGCAGGTAGACGTTCGCGATCGGTCAGGTCTGACGAAAGCGCGCACAGGTAGAGGGGGGGGGGGGGGCGCAAACAGCGGCGCGTGAATGGTCGGCACTGAAAGGCGAGGCTCGCAATAAATCATGTCTGGCGCGAGGGTAAACAAATTAACGGCCTCGCCCATCAATCACTGAGCGGGCACTGCGCGGCGCGGCGTTCCCCTGTATCGGGCCCGCGTGTCTGCCGCAGCGGCCGCCAGCCCCCTGCCGACGTCATCAGCATGCCGCGCCAACGCTGTTGGGGAGAGCTGAGGCGAGGTTGGTTCTGGGGCAGGAGCGGGGGGGGGGGGGGGGGCATCAGGGTGGCTGGCACTCGGCGGCGGTCTTCAGCACCTGCGAAACGCTGAGCGCAGGCAATTGTTAATTTCTCTGTGACCCATTCATCGATCCACTGGGTTAGCGACGTTCAGAAACGACATTCGATGTACACTACTGGCCATTAAAATTGCTACACCACGAAGATGACGTGCTACAGATGCGAAATTCAACCGACGGGAAGAAGATGCTGTGATATGCAAATGATTAGCTTTTCAGAGCATTCACACAAGGTTGGCGCTGGTGGCGACACCTACAACGTGGTGACATGAGGAAAGTTTCCAACCGATTTCTCATACACAAACGGCAGTTGACCGGCGTTGCCTGGTGAAACGTTGTTGTGATGCCTCGTGTAAGGAGGAGAAATGCGTACCATCACGTTTCCGACTTCGATAAAGGTCGAATTGTAGCCTATAGCGATTGCGGTTTATCGTATCGCGACATTGCTGCTCGCGTTGGTCGAGATGCAATGACTGTTGGCAGAATATGGAATCGGTGGGTTCAGGAGTGTAATGCGGAACGCCGTGCTGGATCCCAAGGGTCTCGTACCATTAGCAGTCGAGATGACAGGCATCTTATCCGCATGGCTATAACGGATCGTGGAGCCACGTCTCGATCCCTGAGTCAGCAGATGGGGACGTTTGCAAGACAACAACCATCTGCAAGAACAGTTCGACGACGTATGCAGCAGCTTGAACTTCGGAGACCGTGGCTCCGGTTACCGTTGACGGTGCAAGAGCGCCTGCGGTGGTGTACTCGCGACGAACGTGGGTGCACGAATGGCAGAACGTCATTTTTTTGTATGAATCCAGGTTCTGTTTACAGCATCATGATGGTCGCATCCGGGTTTGGCGATATCGCGGTGAACGCACATTAGAAGCGCGTATTCGTCATCGCCATACTGGCGTATCACTCGGCGTGATGGTATGGGGTGCCGTTGGTTACACGTCTCGGTCACCTCTTGTTCGCATTGACGGCACTTTGAACAGTGGACGTTACATTTCAGACGTGTTACGACCCGTGGCTCTACCCTTCATTCGATTCCTGCGAAACCCTACATTTCAGCAGGATAACGCACGACCGCATGTTGCAGGTCCTGTACGGGCCTTACTGGATATAGAAAATGTTCGACTGCTGCCCTGGCCAGCACATTCTCCAGATCTCTCATCAATTGAAAACGTCTGGTCAATGGTGGCCGAGCAACTGGCTCGTCACAATACGCCAGTCACTACTCTTGATGAACTGTGGTTGAAGCCGCATGGGCAGCTGTACCTGTACACGCCGTCCAACCTCAGTTTGACTCAATGCCCAGGCGTATCAAGGCCGTTATTACGGCCAGACCTGGTTGTTCTGGGTACTGATTTTGCAGGATCTATGCACCCAAATTGCGTGAAAATGTAATCACATGTCAGTTCTAGTATAATATATTTGCCCAATGAATACCCATCATCTGCATTTCTTCTTGGTGTAGCAATTTCAATGGCCAGTAGTGTAGTATTTTGTCGTGAATGAGTCGTGCGAGACACTGAGAGTAAGTAGCCAGGATGGTAATGTTGCACAATGTGTCAGTGTATAAGGGCGTCCTAACGGCAGCATGGACGCCAGGAAGCAAAAGCCTATGCGACTGGCTGTAGAAGCACCTTCTGGGAGGAACAGAGGTCGGAGGGACGGCGCGCATTCGCGTGGGAGGCGCATCAGCGGAACTTTATAAGCGGCGCCGCCGGCACTGCCGTGGCACTTAGCTGCGCGGCGTACATGCGGGCTTACGCAACATAGTCACTGTGTTAGGGCCTCGTACGATTCGATAGTAGTTTCCTATTCCACTTTGTTGCAGAGACTCAGTCATCTATCTCAGTTCTTCGCCCTTTCCGATTGAGTTTTCTTAGCTCCAAATGTTCCGACTTCTATTCTCAGACACCAGATTTACGAGTTGCACGAGTCACTTCACTGCTGGAGATCGCATCAGCTACCATCCTGGTCCGCTTGCAAGACATTACAATTTGATATCGATACCAGCGTCTAAACTATCAAATGGTTCAAATGGCTCTGAGCACTATGGGACTCAACTGCTGTGGTCATAAGTCCCCTAGAACTTAGAACTACTTAAACCTAACTAACCTAAGGACATCACACACATCCATGCCCGAGGCAGGATTCGAACCTGCGACTGTAGCGGTCGTGCGGTTCCAGACTGTAGCGCCTTTAAACGCTCGGTTACTCCGGCCGGCTCTAAACTATCAATTCCTCAAGATCGTCAGAACAGATACCGATACCGATTTATCGCAAAATAGGGATTGAAATTTCACAGAATTTATAGTGTTTTTTTTTTTTAAAGTAAGGATAATTTACAATTAAAGGTGAAATATGACACCAGAGCAGTACCTCGCGAAACATGTGTCTACCTAGACACAGTTGCTGGCGTGATGATGCATAGCCTTTGTCCCTGCCGTCCACCAAGATGTTTCTCTTAGCGGATCACCCTCAGCGAGATGTTTATATAGTGGCTCACCCTTGCAGTTGGCGCTAAAAGGTTCTCAATCATATACTGATGTCACTGGCGTATGTAAATAAGACCCAAGTCTCCCCTCTGAACGCGCTGTAGAAATCTGTTGCAATGCTTCCCAGAATAGCACAGAGTGCATTGTTCCTAGCCATCCTAATGGGTCACACAAGATGCATCGGCAAGGCTGACGCTTCGCCATGAGAAGTGTGCAAGGTGTGACTGGAATTTTCGGTCTCCTGCAGCTACTGATATGGAGATGTCCTAATACCACAATGTTGGATGAGGGACAGCATCACACCAGAGATGTATGGTCCCACTTCAACTTGTCTTTCAACATGTCAACAAAGAATATATCACCTTACTCTCATAAATTTCTGTAGACTTGCCTCCCCCCCTTGATCGAACCATTCTGTAGAGGCTCCTATGACCCAGCAAAAAGGATGTCTTCTGAATGAATGGAGCATTCTGATCACCTCTTACTGAATTTAACCACCAAATTACTGATGCTATTGCTGAGGAAGCAGCGTCTGCCTTTTTTTTTTTAGATGAGATTTACAGTGACAAAATTATTTTATACAGATCGCCATATTGCACTGACAGTTAAACCCTGTAAAAGCGGTCTACACTCCAACAGATACATCGCAAGGACTCACTGTGCAGTGCCAACGGAGGAAACTTCACCAGTAAACACGGCCCGTGACCTCAGCCGCAGAAGAGTGTGTCAACCAGAGAGAAGCCATCCGGCCGTGGACGAATCCACATCCCAGGAGGACTTGAGTGGTAGTGGTTCGAATGCTATCAATACTCCCAGTGGAAACACTCAGCGTACTGAATCTTTCGAAATTTCTGCAGAGTATACATGCGACACACGCAGTCCTCAAGGCGACTCAGTGCCAACTGGGTATAGTTTAACTGAAGCAGATAGGTTCGAAAAAGGTGACTCGTTTCAAGATATGAGAGTGACAGAAATATGAGACACTAGTGGCTGTAATCGTTAAAGGACATCACCATTGGATACAATGCAAGTATGTGGTTGAATGGAAAGACTTCATTCCAAATCCCAGACATCATTTCTACCGGAATGCATAGCACTAGGGATCTAAAAAACTAGTGTACATTTCTTACAACCTCAATCAGCACATCATGTACTGTTTGTGATCCTTCTCAATCAACCATTGCCTATAATCCAGTCGATATATCACTGAACCTCTGACATAGTATAGAGACAGAATACATTACAAAAACTGGAGAAAAATCTAGCGGCTGCATGAGGGAGTGGCAAATACCGGTTTCATACAACGATCATTAGTCGAATCACATTCTAAATTCGGTAATATTATTGCGAGGTTGTACCGTCGGCAATGTGTAACCACACTGTTGGTCTGATAATATACACACCGGCGATCACCATCTATATTCAGTGCCACGGAATTCGTGTAGAAAAAAACACTTCATTTGCAGGTAATGCCATACCTTGATTTTTTTTTTTTTTTTTTTTTTTTTTTTTTTTTTTTTTTTTTTTTTTCATCAGTCTACTGACTGGTTTGATGCGGCCCGCCACGAATTCCTTTCCTGTGCTAACCTCTTCATCTCAGAGTAGCACTTGCAACCTACGTCCTCAATTATTTGCTTGACGTATTCCAATCTCTGTCTTCCTCTACAGTTTTTGCCCTCTACAGCTCCCTCTAGTACCATGGAAGTCATTCCCTCATGTCTTAGCAGATGTCCTATTATCCTGTCCCTTCTCCTTATCAGTGTTTTCCACATATTCCTTTCCTCTCTGATTCTGCGTAGAACCTCCTCATTCCTTACCTTATCAGTCCACCTAATTTTCAACATTCGTCTATAGCACCACATCTCAAATGCTTCGATTCTCTTCTGTTCCGGTTTTCCCACAGTCCATGTTTCACTACCATACAATGCTGTACTCCAGACGTACATCCTCAGAAATTTCTTCCTCAAATTAAGGCCGGTATTTGATATTAGTGGACTTCTCTTGGCCAGAAATGCCTTTTTTGCCATAGCGAGTCTGCTTTTGATGTCCTCCTTGCTCCGTCCGTCATTGGTTATTTTACTGCCTAGGTAGCAGAATTCCTCAACTTCATTGACTTCGTGACCATCAATCCTGATGTTAAGTTTCTCGCTGTTCTCATTTCTACTACTTCTCATTACCTTCGTCTTTCTCCGATTTACTCTCAAACCATACTGTGTACTCATTAGACTGTTCATTCCGTTCAGCAGATCATTTAATTCTTCTTCACATTCACTCAGGATAGCAATGTCATCAGCGAATCGTATCATTGATATCCTTTCACCTTTTATTTTAATTCCACTCCTGAACCTTTCTTTTATTTCCATCATTGCTTCCTCGATGTACAGATTGAAGAGTAGGGGCGAGAGACTACAGCCTTGTCTTACACCCTTCTTAATACGAGCACTTCGTTCTTGATCGTCCACTCTTATTATTCCCTCTTGGTTGTCGTACATATTGTATATGACCCGTCTCTCCCTGTAGCTTACCCCTACTTTTTTCAGAAACTCGAACAGCTTGCACCATTTTATATTGTCGAACGCTTTTTCCAGGTCGACAAATCCTATGAAAGTGTCTTGATTTTTCTTTAGCCTTGCTTCCATTATTAGCCGTAACGTCAGAATTGGCTCTCTCTCGTCCCTTTACTTTCCCTAAAGCCAAACTGATCGTCACCTAGCGCATTCTCAATTTTCTTTTCCATTCTTCTGTATATTATTCTTGTAAGCAGCTTCGATGCGTGAGCTGTTAAGCTGATTGTGCGATAAATCTCGCACTTGTCAGCTCTTGCCGTCTTCGGAATTGTGTGGATGATGCTTTCCCGAAATTCAGATGGTATGTCGCCAGACTCATATATTCTACACACCAATGTGAATAGTCGTTTTGTTGCCACTTCCCCCAATGATTTTAGAAATTCTGATGGAATGTTATCTATCCCTTCTGCCTTATTTGACCGTAAGTCCTCCAAAGCTCTTTTAAATTCCGATTCTAATACTGGATCCCCTAACTCTTCTAAATCGACTCCTGTTTCTTCTTCTATCACGTCAGACAAATCTTCACCCTCATAGAGGCTTTCAATGTATTCTTTCCACCTATCTGCTCTCTCCTCTGCATTTAACAGTGGAATTCCCGTTGCACTCTTAATGTTACCACCGTTTCTTTTAATGCCACCAAAGGTTGTTTTGACTTTCCTGTATGCTGAGTCTGTCGTTCCGACAATCATATCTTTTTCGATGTCTTCACATTTTTCCTGCAGCCATTTCGTCTTAGCTTCCCTGCACTTCCCATTTATTTCATTCTTCAGCGACTTGTATTTCTGTATTCCTGATTTTCCCAGAACATGTTTGTACTTCCTCCTTTCATCAATCAACTGATGTATTTCTTCTGTTACCCATCGTTTCTTCGCAGCTACCTTCTTTGTACCTATGTTTTCCTTCCCAACTTCTGTGATGGCCCTTTTTAGAGACGTCCATTCCTCTTCAACTGTCCTGCCTACTGCGCTATTCCTTATTGCTGTATCTATAGCGTTAGAGAACTTCAAACGTATCTCGTCATTCCGTAGTACTTCCGTATCCCACTTCTTTGCGTATTGATTCTTCCTGACTAATGTCTTGAACTTCAGCCTACTCTTCATCACTACTATATTGTGATGTGAGTCTATATCTGCTCCTGGGTACGCCTTACAATCCAGTACCTGATTTAGGAATCTCTGTCTGACCATGATGTAATCTAATTGAAATCTTCCCGTATCTCCCGGCCTTTTCCTCCTCCTCTTGTGATTCTTGAACAGCGTATTCGCTATTACTAGCTGAAACTTGTTACAGAACTCAATTAGTCTTTCTCCTCTTTCATTCCTTGTCCCAAGCCCATATTCTCCTGTAACCTTTTCTTCTACTCCTACCCCTACAACTGCATTCCAGTCGCCCATGACTATTAGATTTTCGTCCCCCTTTACATACTGCATTACTCTTTCAATATCCTCATACACTTTCTCTATCTGTTCATCTTCAGCTTGCGACGTTGGTATGTATACCTGAACTATCGTTGTCGGTGTTGGTCTGCTGTCGATTCTGATTAGACCAACCCGGTCACTGAACTGTTCACAGTAACACACCCTCTGCCCTACCTTCCTATTCATAACGAATCCTACACCTGTTATACCATTTTCTGCTGCTGTTGATATTACCCGATACTCATCTGACCAGAAATCCTTGTCTTCCTTCCACTTCACTTCACTAACCCCTACTATATCTTCTGACATTCCACGCCCAGACTCGTAGAACGTTATTCGTTCGTTGATTATTCAATCTTTTTCTCATGGTAACCTCCCCCTTGGCAGTCCCCTCCCGGAGATCCGAATGGGGGACTATTCCGGAATCTTTTGTCAATGGAGAGATCATCATGACACTTCTTCAATTACAGGCCACATGTCCTGTGGATACCTTGATTTATAAAGCCAGTATAGCTTTTGTCATGGATATCTGTATGCACCCGTAGAACCAAGACCGCCTGTGACAGTAAAATACAGTGGTTGTTGTGATCATGGTTTTTCAACATCTGGCGGTTTGTAAGACGATTACACCTCCGTTTCTAAAACACATTGGTACTATTCGCAGGAAAAACTTATGAGACATATCCACCCATCGCTGATTTCGGTCAGCATTATTTCGTATTAGCGGGAAACAGTCATTGGCAAAGTATTATAAGTAGGGGGTGCGTGATAGGCTCGCCTTCAGCAACAGGTACATAAAGTATGTGTGTGTGTTCTGACATGTGCAAAGGAAATGACTATATACAGTCATAAGGAGGGTATGGGTTGATGTGGAATACTGTGATATCAAAGGAAAAGTAAGTCAAGTCATAAGAATGGTATTGATATTTCCATTTCCAGGGCCACAGCCGTCTGCAGGGTGTATTTACAATATTTCGCTCATTTTCGAGTGTCCCCCAATTGAGATCGCGATCGTAATATTTAATGTAAGTTCAGTGATAAAATATGTATGTGGTCACTTATCTAGGACGATTCTGTCTGGGGGTGCGTGGTGGGAATGATTCATGTTTCCCCCTAACAGTAGAAGCTGTCCAAATGGAAGGGCCTGTTGTGATGCAGGCATGTAGCTGAATTAACCGTGTCGTGCTCTAGACGGCCAAATAGCGAACTAATACTTAGTTTGTATTGAACAGCTTTCGTGATCATGTGGAATTTTGAGATGATTTAATATGGATGCCTCTTTGCACTAGACCATTATTCCCTCCCAAATCAATTGTCCAGTTGACTGCATCTGTACATTTCGCACCTTTATTTAGTTGAGAGAACATCGATTGTGGTGTGTGCATCTAACAGGTTAAATACAGGCAGAAGACATGATTTTTGGTTCTCTAGACATGAGAAACACCTTTGTTGACTTCGTAAATTATGGGAATGATTTGGAATCTGTTATATCACCATCACCTGTATTCATGAGTGCAAATATCAGTTTCTTCTATTTTTTTTTTTTTCTCGTAAAGATCTTCCCAGACGGGATAAGTTTCTAGTTACCCAATGGTTTACAACACACTCCATCTCGTTAAAGTTTTGGGTTTCTAGAGAAATCGTTTCCAGTCTATATCTTCGGAATTATGGTGCACGAGTGATCGGTAGCATACTGCTATGTGCTTGATATCGAGATGTATAGCGTAAATGCTATAATATTCTGGCAAACAACATGAGAATACATGTGTTCTTGTAATCACAGTGTGTGGAGATGGGTGTAGAAAGCAAGCAAGCAAGTAGGTCAGGGCCGAGGAGAACCGACCCAGCCTTTGTACAACAGTCTTCACGGTATATGTACAAGTGTCTGGGGGTCGCTACTGCTTGTCCTATCATGACAGAAGAATAGATTCATCACATCAATAGCTTTAAGTGGAATGAAAGCTTTTTTTATGAGGAAAATTATGTGCTCTATAGAAACTTACATTCGTTTCAGACCATGGCCGTAAAGAGGAGCCGTATCTAGTACATTGCACGGTGTCAGACAGTGGCAGCAATCCTAATATTTAACTGTAGTTACACTGACAGATATGTGTCTGGTTCCAAATATTCTTGTGAGTCTGGGGATAGCCATAGAAAACAGACCATCAAGCAAGCATGTCAGGGCCAGAAACAGCATCTCAGCAGACGCCTTTATTCCAAGCTGGGGCTTGCCTATCCTTTGTACAAAGGTTCAGAGAGTCTGAGAAAGTTTCTGGCTTGATTTGGCTCATGGCTCCCCTGGACAGGCAAATAGTGAACTAATACCCAGTTTGCATTGAGTTGCCTTTGGGACCACGTGTGTAGAGTGTATACTCTGTGGAATTTTGAGAATATTCAATACGAGGAGTGTTTGCCCTGGGAATATGGACAGCATTCGAACTCCTATTGCTCAGGTCCTCCTGGGATGTGGGGTCGTCCATGACTGGCTGGCCTCTCTCTCTGGTCGACACACACTCCCACAGCAGCAGTCATCAGCCGCATTTAAGGCGCAGTTTCCTCTGTTGGCGCTGCAAAGCAGTGTAGTGACTACATGGAATGTATTTGACAATGTGTAGACACATTTTTCAGAGTTTAATTGTCAGTACAATATGACGATCTGTACAAAATAGATTTGTCACTGAAAGTCTCATCTGCCGAAAACTAAAGGTGATTAGTGCTTCCACACTGGCAGCATCAGTAATTTGACAGGTAAATTCCGTAAGACTAAATCAGAATGCTCCATTCATTCAAAGTACGTCCTTTGTGCTGAGACATAGGAGCCCATACAGACTGGTTCAAACAAGATGTCAGAGGGGGGGGGGGGGGCAAATTATCTATGGAAATCTCTCAGTGTATGTGATGTATTCGTAGTTCAGTTGTTCAAAGACAAGATGAAGCAGACCATCCATCTCTGACATGAAGCAGTCCCTCATCTGACATTGTGGTATTAGGACATCTCCAGACCAGCAGCAGTAGGACACCGAAAATTCCAGCCACACTATGCACACATCTCATGGCAATGCGTTAGTCTAGCTTGGCAGGTAAACACGTGTGCACGGCCGATGCGTCTCACATGTTCCCTTTGGATCACTAGAGCAATGCACCCTGTGCTATTCTGGGAATCACTGCAACCTATTTCTATAGCACATTTGGAGGGAGGACTTGGCTCTTATTAACATAGACCTGTGATGTCAGTATAACATTGAGAACGTATTAGCCACATCTCCAAGGGTGAGCCACTATGCAAACATCTTGATGAGGGTGATCCGCTATACAAACATCTCGCTGGACCGCATGGACAAAGGCTACGTGTCATCACGCCAGCAACGGTGTCTAGGTAGACAGGTGTTTCACCAGGTACTTCTCAGGTGTCAAATGTGAAAGAGATACTGCTGCCTCATGTTCATGGGCATCAAATTGACACCTCAGCATGGTTCGGCAGCCAATAGCCACGTCGTCGCTTTGCGGGGGCCGCCACCTAATCCTGACTCCTGGGAGTGTGTGCGGTGGCATTCTGTGTGGTCCAGTGGAGAGGGGACAGCTGATGGTGCGTGCTCTGCTATCAAAAGATTTTTAACTGTTTAATTAAGTGTGATATGTGTTTCATGGCAGTTTTCCGTGTTTGGTTGGAATAAAAAAAAGGCGATCGATTTAATTATGTCATACAAGACCTCCATCATCCCAAACGGCAGAAAATTATGAGTAAGAGAAATCCAACAAACGCAAACTGATTTTTTTTATAAATAAACAATATACGCTTGAATTTCCCTTTGTGAGATCCTTCCTCTCCTCCACAGAGCTGCCATTTCCAGGTAGAGGAGGGGAGGAGGAGTGTTGAGGGGATGAGGGGGATGGAATGGCAAGGAGGGGGATCGATTCCCTGAATTTTTTTTAAATAAACGAATAAATTATATTCCATACACTGCCTTGAATCCCATAAATTGTTTAAATGAACAATATTCCCACATTGCCTAAATTGTTTAAACAATATTATCTCCATATGATTTCCAGACAAATTCTATAACTACATAATTAAATCATATTCCATGCACTGCCATAAATAATAAAACAATATCTGTAGATTGTCTACATTGTTGAAACAATATTCCATACACTGTAATATAATTCCCTCCAAATGACCGATCAACTGAGTCTTTTTTCCGCCAATTTCTGCAAGGGAGGGTGAAAGGTGTATGGGGATTTACCAGAGAGGGAGAGGTTAATTAATTGATCAATTTGATTATGTAGTAAAACAAATTTATAAGTGTGAGATGGGCTACTCCAATAACTCAGACCTGAAAGTGTACCTGTAGCAGTGAGGGGAAGGGGATAGCTTGGAGGTTCCTGACTGATGGAGGGGAAGACGAGGGGTGGGGAACAATAGATTAACGACCTGTCAATCAAAGGAGAAAATCAGGTTTGCTCCTTAGTGCATACCTGTCCCTGATGTAGCCAACCTGTGCTAACAAAATGTTCTTGTTGCAGCTTTGTCCTACTACTGATGATAACTCTGAAGGCTTCTGTGACATCTTTCAAGGAACCATATATAAGGCAAACAAAAATTAATATCTAATTTCAGTAGGAGATTTGAATTCAAGGTTGGTTAACACCCTGGGTAAATGTTATTGATCCTGAAGGGAAAACCAAATAATGGATATTGACTGGAGATGTTTTCATTATGTAATGAGCTAAGGTTAACAAACGCATTTTTCTGACATAAACAGATCTACAAATATACCTGGTGAGGTAGAGGTTCTGGCATGATTGTAGACTGCATAATTGCAAATAAGAACACTTGATCTTTAATGCAAGACACAAGGGTCCTCAAAGATCCCAATATTCTTCAAGCAACTTCGTGCTAGTATCAAAAATAAAACTACTCCGAAGATAGCTTCCAAACAGAAACGAAATAGTGTTGATACACCATTTAAATTATATTTACCTTAAGAAGAGAGTATCCAGTTACTATTTGGTTCGTGAATAAGTTCGTAGCGTTTTCCCACAAGATTAATAACGATGACAGATACATAACACACTTCAGTCATCAATAAAATTTTCTCCTTCAGTATTTACAACAACCTGCCAACGTTGGGGTAACTTTTCGATTCTACGACTGTAGAAATCATGTGGTTTTGAGGCGAAGAACTCGTCGAGAGCTATTCGGAGCGCATGTTCATCAGAACAAGAAGTTCCTTGAAGGTAGTTCGACAGAGAGCGGAAAAGGTGAAAACCTGAGGGCATAACATCGAGTGAATAGTTTAGGTACAGGATGACTTCCCAATCCAACTGCTGTATATTGTCTAGCAGAATGCGTCATCATGGAGTAGCATCACTTCACACACTCTTCCTGATGGTTGTTCTTGGACTGTGTCTGCGAGACACCTTAGTTGCTGACATTAAATGTCAGCAGTGATGGTTACTCCCCAGGAAGTAATTCATAGTACTCCGCACCGTCGCTGTTCCACCACATGCGTAATATTAACATTTGTGGATGGACACAGCTCTTTGTGCGAGGAGCTGCTGCTTCGTTTCGTCACAGCAATTCCATTCTTTTCTAATTTTAGCATAAAGACACTATTTGTCGACACCAGTAAAGGCTCAGGATAGGAATGGATGGAGTTGCTCACGAGCCAATTGACGACCATTGTAACACCCCTGCCTGTTACAAAGAGATGAGACACTTTATTCGATTACAAGCATGCGACTGCGGACGCGTAGTCGGCGGCTAAGGTCTTGTCTTATTCGTGTTGATAGCTGAAATCAGCTGGACATGAGGCCATGGAGAGCCAGTTTCAAACTATGCTCCACATATGGGATTGTCTCTGGACTTCCACAGGCTGCTAAGGTGACTGTGTGACTTGGAAAACCAATTCTTTGGGCAGCACAACGGCTGCTTTTCCTTATGACCGCTTTTCGCGTCCAGTGCAAAATTAAACCTTACCCCAAAATTGATAAATATCGAACCAGACGTGTCGCTGAAGAACAGTAGGCTCAGTTAAAGTGGGAAAAGGTGGCATTTACGCATGTAAAGACGAGCCTTCGATATTCGCATTCGGTTATACGTTATTGTAAGCTAAAAATCATAAAAGACCCGTGGTATCGGGGTAGCGTCTTTGAATAATAATCAAAACGTTTTCGGTCCAGGGTTCGATCCCCGCCACTGCCTAAATTTTGATAAATAATCAGCATTGGTGGCCGAAGACTTCCGGCATAAGAAGTCAGCCTCATTCTGCCAACGGCCTTGTCAAAAGAGGGCGGAGGAGCGGATTGAGGTTCAGGGCACTCTCTTGTCCTACAGGTGGGAAATTGCCCCTAAAGGCGGAAGAAACAGCAATGATCAACGACATGACGATACAGAAGGCAATGGAAACCACTGCATTTAAGACACTTAACGTGTACCCACAGGACATGTGGCCAGTAATTGAAGAAGTGTCATGATGATCTCTCCATTGACAAAAGATTCCGGAATAGTCCCCCATCCGGATCTCCGGGAGGGGACTGCCAAGGGGGAGGTTACCATGAAAAAAAGATTGAATAATCTACGAAAGGATAACGTTCTACGAGTCGGGGCGTGGAATGTCAGAAGCTTAAACGTGGTAAGGAAACTAGAAAATCTGAAAATGGAAACGCAAAGGCTCAATCTGGATATAGTAGGGGTCAGTGAAGTCAAGTGGAAGGAAGACAAAGATTTCTGGTCAGATGAGTATCGGGTTATATCAACAGCGGCAGAAAATGGTATAACAGGTGTAGGATTCGTTATGAATAGGAAGGTAGGGCAGAGGGTGTGTTACTGTGAACAGTTCAGTGACCGGATTGGTCTAATCAGAATCGACAGCAGACCAACACCGACAACGATAGTTCAGGTACACATACCGACGTCGCAAGCTGAAGATGAACAGATAGAGAAAGTGTATGAGGATATTGAAAGGGTAATGCAGTATGTAAAGGGGGACGAAAATCTAATAGTTATGGGCAACTGGAATGCAGTTGTAGGGGAAGGAGTAGAAGAAAAGGTTACAGGAGAATATGGGCTTGGGACAAGGAATGAAAGAGGAGAAAGACTAATTGAGTTCTGTAATAAGTTTCAACTAGTAAAAGCGAATACCCTGTTCAAGAATCACAAGAGGAGGAGGTATACTTGGAAAAGGCCGGGAGATACGGGAAGATTTCAATTAGATTACATCATGGTCAGACAGAGATTTAGAAATCAGATACTGGATTGTAAGGCGTACCCAGGAGCAGATATAGACTCAGATCACAATATAGTAGTGATGAAGAGTAGGCTGAAGTTCAAGACATTAATCAGGAAGAATCAATACGCGAAGAAGTGGGATACGGAAGTAGTAAGGAATGACGAGATACGTTTGAAGTTCTCTAACGCTATAGATACTGCAATAAGGAATAGCGCAGTAGGCAGTACAGTTGAAGAGGAATGGACGTCTCTAAAAAGGGCCATCACAGAAGTTGGGAAGGAAAACATAGGTACAAAGAAGGTAGCTGCGAAGAAACCATGGGTAACACAAGAAATACATCCGTTGATTGATGAAAGGAGGAAGTACAAACATGTTCTGGAAAAATCAGGAATACAGAAATACAAGTCGCTGAGGAATGAAATAAATGGGAAGTGCAGGGAAGCTAAGACGAAATGGCTGCAAGAAAAATGTGAAGACATCGAAAAAGATATGATTGTCGGAAGGACAGACTCAGCATACAGGAAAGTCAAAACAACCTTTGGTGACGTTAAAAGTAACGGTGGTAACATTAAGAGTGCAACGGGAATTCCACTGTTAAATGCAGAGGAGAGAGCAGATAGGTGGAAAGAATACATTGAAAGCTTCTTTGAGGGGATTGGTTTGTCTGATGTGATAGAAGAGGAAATAGGAGTCGATTTAGAAGAGATAGGGGATCCAGTATTAGAATCGGAATTTAAAAGAGCTTTGGAGGACTTACGGTCAAATAAGGCAGAAGGGATAGATAACATTCCATCAGAATTCCTAAAATCGTTGGGGGAAGTGGCAACAAAACGACTATTCACGTTGGTGTGTAGAATATATGAGTCTGGCGATATACCGTCTGACTTTCGGAAAAGCATCATCCACACAATTCCGAAGACGGCAAGAGCTGACAAGTGCGAGAATTATCGCACAACCAGCTTAACAGCTCATGCATCGAAGCTGCTTACAAGAATAATATACAGAAGAATGGAAAAGAAAATTGAGAATGCGCTAAGTGACGATCAATTTTGCTTTAGGAAAAGTAGAGGGACGAGAGAGCCAATTCTGACGTTACGGCTAATAATGGAAGCAAGGCTAAAGAATAATCAAGACACTTTTATAGGATTTGTCGACCTGGAAATAGCGTTCGACAATATAAAATGGTGCGAGCTGTTCGAGATTCTGAAAAAAGTAGGGGTAAGCTATAGGGAGAGACGGGTCATATATAATATCTACAACAACCAAGAGGGAATAATAAGAGTGGACGATCAAGAACGAAGTGCTCGTATTAAGAAAGGTGTAAGACAAGGCTGTAGCCTTTCGCCCCTACTCTTCAATCTGTACATCGAGGAAGCAATGATGGAAATAAAAGAAAGGTTCAGGAGTGGAATTAAAATACAAGGTGAAAGGATATCAATGATACGATTCGCTGATGACATTGCTATCCTGAGTGAAAGTGAAGAAGAATTAAATGATCTGCTGAACGGAATGAACGGTCTAATGAGTACACAGTATGGTTTGAGAGTAAATCGGAGAAAGACGAAAGTAATGAGAAGTAGTAGAAATGAGAACAGCGAGAAACTTAACATCAGGAATGATGGTCACGAAGTCAATGAAGTTAAGGAATTCTGCTACCTAGGCAGTAAAATAACCAATGACGGACGGAGCAAGGAGGACATCAAAAGCAGACTCGCTATGGCAAAAAAGGCATTTCTGGCCAAGAGAAGTCTACTACTATCAAATACCGGCCTTAATTTGAAGAAGAAATTTCTGAGGATGTACGTCTGGAGTACAGCATTGTATGGTAGTGAAACATGGACTGTGGGAAAACCGGAACAGAAGAGAATCGAAGCATTTGAGATGTGGTGCTATAGACGAATGTTGAAAATTAGGTGGACTGATAAGGTAAGGAATGAGGAGGTTCTACGCAGAATCAGAGAGGAAAGGAATATGTGGAAAACACTGATAAGGAGAAGGGACAGGATGATAGGACATCTGCTAAGACATGAGGGAATGACTTCCATGGTACTAGAGGGAGCTGTAGAGGGCAGAAACTGTAGAGGAAGACAGAGATTGGAATACGTCGAGCGAATAATTGAGGACGTAGGTTGCAAGTGCTACTCTGAGATGAAGAGGTTAGCATAGGAAAGGAATTCGTGGCGGGCCGCATCAAACCAGTCAGTAGACTGATGACCAAAAAAAAAATATATATATATATATATATGAATACCTCAGCAACGCGTTACGCCACTGCAACAAGCGAGGTGTCGCCTGATACATCTCTTAGAACTGTATCGGACTGTGATTGCAGATTTACTGAAATTATTCACGTGTTTAAATGAAATGTAAGTTGCATCTCATAGCCGAAACGTAGCCTAACTTGTAAATCCAATCACACTTACAGAGGCTCAATGAACTGTTCGTGCTGCGTAATGTGTGGGTAAATCTTTTCGTGTAGTAGCACGTGTGAGCCCCGAGCCGATATAGACCTTGTGTACAGATTACAACTTCGGTTTTCGGTAAGTCGATGTGAGAGATTGTATTTTATTTTGTCATCCACACCACATGCAAATTCCCACACAACCCGTAAAGTCACAATGGGGCTCCTCCGGTGTACTCCAGAGTGAACATATCCGGAAGGCAGTGCAGGATTGCACTGTGTGAGAGAGTGTCTCGACAGTAGAACTGTTTCATTGAAGGTCACTACGCGCCAGGAAGCCGAGACCACTGCCATGCCACAGCAGTACTGGCCACTGCAGCCACAATTGCTGCCAGCGCAACGCAGTTCAGCCAGTCATTCAACTGCCAAAAAGTCACTCTGCACCCCAACCACAACAGCAACATAGTAGTGCAATATTTGTCAGCAGCAGTGGCAAAGCCGCAGTTACAATTTAAGTGCTGCACCAGGCTCAATGTCCTTCATAATTTCACTTTTTGTGGCAGCCAGAGCCATGGAGTACGAAATGAGGGAAATCAAAAAAATTACGTAGTGATTGTAAATTCATAGGCAGCGAAAACGAGCCTCACAGCCCACAGAGGTAAAGAAAAGTATAGGGTACAACCATGACGGACCTGCTTAAGTTATTTATGAGCGAGAGGGGAAATCTGAGAACAGATATGGGCAATATGGGTAGTTCTGTGGAGAGTTTAAGAGATTAATTGAGTGGTAAAATTGAGGGATTAACCAGTCGAGGATTTATCGATTTAATCTGGGGAGATGTTTAACAATGTATTTGCCAGAACTGATATAGTTGAGGCTGAATTGAGGATTGAGATTGTTTCAGGCTGGTAGTTGTCTTGCGCAAGGAATGAGGATACAAGGCAAGCTCTTGCTGAGGTGGGTAGAAAAATTGTGGCTAGCTGTAATGGAACAAAAACTTTATTGATTGGTCAATTGGCAGTCACAGCTGGCAACACGAGAAAAGAAATGAAGAATCTAGTTGCTGTTAAATAATAATGAAATTGAAGAGATAAAAGATAGTGTAAGTAATTTAGAATTATGTGGTGGTTCTGGAAACGTGGGGTGGCTCATGATGCCGGCACCCAGTGGTAAAACCTTTTCAGGGAGAGTAAGTATCATGCTGTGGATTTTCATGCAGCACCAAAGAGTGTTTCATACAGGGAATGAGTGATAACAGTTATATACTGTGGGAGGGTTCTGGTCAGATCAGCGTGCTCGACAGTTAATGTCTGGAAAAATGTTTTTAATAAATACTGAAGCCAAGCAAAGCAGAGTAGGCTACAGAATGAATTTATAAATGGACAAGTTTTTAAGGGTGGTAAATATTTAATGGGACACCCCCCCACAAAGGATGGGGCCCCTCCACGCCCGCACCAACGTGGTGACCAACACAAAAGTTCTACTGTCACCTCCGTATGCATGTTAGTTTTGAATCAAGGCGTCACAGGATGCAGGCTGTGATGTTATCCATGCGTCTGGGTAAGGCTACTCATTAACATGGTCCATCAGGAGATAGTAGTGGTCGAAAGCGATCGAAGGGTAGCGGTTGTAAGAGCAGAGGAAAAAAAAGTGCCAAGGCCAGCGCCAAGGGAAAAAAAACCTCTGCGACAGTAGGACGGGTAGTAAGAGCAGTAGCGGTTTGCTAGCTGCGACAGAGCATGCAAGGTGAGGGGGGTTAGCGTGAGGTATCGTGCAACGTTACCTATGTACTGCGTGGTCGTTCGCTGGGTCAGTCCGGTGCCGCGGCTGGGCTCCGTCGTTGTCTCCTGGGCCGGCCGCAGTGGCTTACTCCCTGTAACATAAAAGTTCGGCGCGGCAGCGCGGCGACGCTTGCGCGATGAAGACTGCCCTGTATTTAATGGGAGAATTTTGTCAGGAAGATTTAAGGAAGTTAGTATATTTAAACAGACCATTGGGAGTCTTACCGGAAATCTCTACTTTAAGAGTTAGATTACCAGAGTACCTGGAATCGGAACTTGTATTTTGCCCCACTGATACTATTGAAAACTTTTAGCATTTCATTGAAACGATGGATCATGCAATGCACTTTGTCAGGCTAGGATGATAATGATATAGGAAATAATCATATGGAGTGTAGGTAGAAAAGGACCAATACGGGTTGGGATAAGTATCACCAAAATTCAAACAGTGGTAGAAATCAAAACTGAAACTGGAGGGAGAACAAACTAGGGGTAGAAATCAAAATGAAAATTGGAGAGAAAATAGAGAAATGTACAGTGGTGAAAATAGGAAACGGAGGGTTTCAGGAGGGGTATGACTACCAGAATGAGCAACGGCCAGTGCAGGAAGACAGAGATAACGAGATGGAAGATGAATTATGGAGGACAACAGGAACAGAATTCCTTAAACCGGGCTGTGTTCCAACTGGGGCCTGGTTTGGGCCAATACACAATGACAGAAATAGGACCATGCAACAGGAAAATAATTATAAGAAAGTTAATGGGGGATTTAAAAATAAGTATGTAAGTAAGGCAATATAGGAAAAAAAGAATGTGTGGTATGGAAAGCATCCTACGCCATGATCTACTTGGGTGGGTGTAAGTATGTGGGTATGGCAGTATAGGAAAAAGGAATTGTATGGAGAGCATCTAACGCCATGATGAGCTTTTTGGGTTGGCGCTTTAATCAGAAAGATTAGAGGAGCGCTTAAAGTAACTATTTAAACAGAAAACCCAGGAATGAAGGGGTGGAAATTAATGTTAGGATTTGTTTAACGAGAGGGATCACAATGTGGTGGATAGTGAAATGAATAGTGTTGATTTTGCAGCTGTGGTAAGTAAGGATAGTTGTTCAACTGGCTAAAGTGGATGTATGCTCTGAGGAAGAGAATGAGTGTGTGAATGGAGACATGGAAAATATTGAAGTGGGTGAAGTTGAGACTGTTCCAGTGGAAGGTGATTTTAATTATGTGTAGCCAGTAGTGCCTGTTTATTGTGTTATTATGGTTGGAGACCTTAAGGAAAGTAAATGGTTTAGTAGTAGGATGATGACAGTGATGAGCAGGCTGGAGACACTGCATTAATTTTTTTTTATTGATAGTGGTTGTGATGTGCAGAATATGATTGCAAAGGATAATGTTGTGATGGATGCTGTGAGTAGTTGTACAGATTCCAGTGACATTATTTCTATTGCAAATGGTGTGACTGAAAAAGTGGAGTATGCACATTTACTTAAAGAAGCTTGGGAGAGTAAAAGGAAATATGATTTTGATATAAGTGGTAGAGGAGCCAATTCAGAGAGGTTTCAGAAGCAAGAACCTTAGGGCTGGGAAATAAGGAAGCATGATTATGCTAGCAAAATTCAGGGATTAAATAAAGAGAATCATGAGTATAAAACTGTAGTTAAATAAATATTGAGTGGGTATAAAGATTTTGAGTTACAGGGAGAAAATGTGTGTTCATGATAGGAAAAGGCAGTGTGTTCAATGATGATGCACAATGTAATGCCATGGTTTGATTAGTGGTAGTGGTTAGGATGATGATGAAATCAAAATACCTACTAATGAAAAATAATCGTTATAGATGAGAGTGATTTAAATACTAATGGATGGGGAAAGGTTAGTCTGATTATGATGTTGATAACAGACTTTGTGAAGTCTCACCAGCAATTAATACCAGAGACATGTGAGGATGCTAGGAGGAAGGCGGTTTAGTGTAAGAAGTTTAAAATTTAGAGAGGTCTTTGAAATAATATTTGTAGGGAATGATGTTATAGAATCTTTTAGTGAAGATCACATGTATGCTCTGACTAAAGACTGCACACATGAGATAGAGGAGGACCTGTTAGGTGAAACTGAATTGAAGCATGAGTTAACTGAAAAAGTACAGCCAATAATAAATACTAATTTTGAAGGGGTTTCGGAAACTGCTCTGTGGACACTGGAATTTTATATGCAGGGTGGCAGAAAGTTTTTATGAAAACATGAAGAATCAGAAAACTGTTGAATTTTCAATTATGGGGGTTAGAATTAACAATGCTATAGACAGTTACAGTAATCCAATAAGAAACGAGATGATATTAGATGTAACTATTAGTCTAGAATTATTTAGTCAAGCATTTCTGGTGATCCCAAATTTGAGTCCAAATCTAATGTTCAGGGTTAATTTTTTTGAGCAAATTTGAGGTATGAATGTAAGGATCAGGTGTTCCAACTTAATACTCCTGGGGGGGAGTGGGGGAGGACGAGAAAAAGGATTAAATTTGGGAGTGCACTCAGTGATAATTTAGCATCTAGTCTGCATGTGGCACAGTGCTTAATGGATGAAATGGTGGTTGAGGAGTAGATAAGAATTAAAGTAAATAATACCAAGGGGATTTCTGAAATAGAGAAGGCAGAATTACAATTTTTTAATTAGAAACAGAGATATATTTTCAGAACAACCAGGGAAGGTCTCAGATTTTGAATACCTGGGCTGAAACCACATGAACTCACTAAGGTCAGGCCATATCCAATAGCACTAGCAGACAGAAAGACGGTTAGAATAGGGTTACAGTTTATATTGGAATTGGGAATTGTTGAACAATGCAGAAGTGAAGATTGCAACCCAATAGTAGTTGTCAAGAAGGATTACAAAACTTTGCAGTTGGTTCTAGGTGCTAGGAGGCTAAATAAACTAGTTGTAAGGAGAACGGGCCATCGCAAAAATATGGGTTAACTAATCGTATCAAAAATGTAAAATTACTAACAACAATGGACCTGAAAATAATATTTTGAGAGATCCCATTAACAGTGGAAAGCAGAAAATATACTGCCTTTCTGTTCGAAGGTAAGGCACAGCAGTACAAAGTGGTCTCTTTTGGTCTTTGCATATCTGTTGCTGTATTTATCATGGATCTAAGTTGCGTTGAGAAATGAGCTGATGACGAGACTGGCCATATACATGAATGGCATACTGATTGCCACGTCAACTTGGAGGGAGCACTACTGTCTGCTGCAGGATGTGTTTGCAGCTTTACGAAATGGTTGTATGGCTCTAAAGTTAAGAATGTGTGAGTTTGTCAAGGCAGAAATAAATTTCGTAGGACATGTGTTGTTGTCAGAAAGTCTTGTGCACAATTAAGACAAAATAAAAGCCCAGCCAAGGTATCATAAATTCATTCGTCAGAATGGTGAGTTTCTACTGGAAATATGTGAGTGATTTAATTCTAAATTCACCAGTTTTCTCAAACTTGCTTAAGAAAACTGCACCATGGGTTTGGACGGCTGATTTTGATAGGGATTTGGAAAAAAGTATAGTTTGAGTAGTAGTAGTTTACGCTATTACCTAAACATGTATTTCACATTTTAGCCTACCACAGACAGTTCAGACTATGGAATAGGTGCTGCTCTGTTTCAGAAGAAGTTAGTAGGATGCTGACCAAACATGAGTAGGCTTATGGCTTACTAAAAAAGGGAATTGCTGGCAGTGGTATGGAGATTCTTGTATTTTGAAGGACATGAGGCCATTATGATGGCGGATCATAAGGCTCTTAGTTACTCACAGGTCTATAACCTACTGAATAAAAGGCTCGCTAGGTGGGCGATGTTCTTCCAAAGATTTCAGTATCAGATAGAATAATGAAGAAGGGGAGGAGAGGAAAGAGTTTAGAATGATTTACATCAGGGTTGTAGAAGGGAAAAACACATTAGAAGTACGTACAACGACATTAGATGGATACAGAATGCTGATCCTAATTTGAAGTTAGTAAAGACCAGTTTGAGAACCATGGGGCATGGAATCTGGGCAGGGGAGTTGTCATTCTTCTTTATTTGCATTCTTCCTATGAAACAACTCCCCTTCGTCAGTCATATACTTTAAACTCTTTATTAAAATTTACACTTATAAATCCAAAGACAGATAAAAACCATAGGGCTTATTGGTTACGAGGAAACAATGGCAAGTAAATGAAAACTGACAACAGCATAATATTTCTTGCTAAATTTCCATTTGATTTTAACTATCACTTGTGTATAAAAGTTTAAATTTAAGAACTTCAGCAATTTCTGTGTTCAGTACTTTAAATGACTCAAGTGGTGCTTGACCTAATTTTCCTGGGTAATCAGCAGTATTCTGGAAGGGAGTCCATGTTGGGAAGCCGGTGGAGGCGGTCAGGTTTTGTTTCTGTTTCGAAACAATTTTTTCTGATGAGCTGTGAAATAGCAGCTAGTTTGCCTGTGTGAATTATTTAGTTTCTACTTTGAGACATAGAAATCTTTCAGCATCTGATGGACTTGTTCTTCTTTTTTTTATCGCGTGGTAAGTGATACAAGCTGCACTTAGGAAGATTCAGTGTGTAGTCGTTGTGGAATTTATGGTTTGAGATACTGTGGAACTTCATCGGTTTTCTAAAGATAACTCACACAATAAACGGTGGTTGAGTGAAACCTCTCTAAGATCTTAAGAAACACGGTCAGGCTCTGAAATTCATTTCCTGTGACCTGTTACTTTCGGTTTTTCCTTGTTCTTATTGGAAATAAACTAGATTTTTTGAAATTAAAAAAAAAATGTGATCGTGTGCGCGATTTTTGCGTTGCAAATCCTGCCTGTGTTTATACTAAATACTTTCTTGAAAAATGGGATACACTGCAACGAATGTGAGTTGGTACCCCATCGCCGAAATGTAGCCAAACTTGTAAATTCAACCACATTTACGGAGACTCACTGATGTGTTTGTGCAGTGTAATATGTGGGTAAATCTTTTCGTGCAGTAGCACATGGAGACTCCGAGACGTTTAGAATCTTGATTTTTGGCGATTTGATGAGAGAGACTGTATTTTATTTTGTCATCCACACCACATGTACATTCCCATACAACCTGCGCGGTCACACTAGCAAGCAGAGATGCATATATAGCCACCCGCTGATTTCTGTGATTTGGGCTTAGAGCTTGCGGTGCCCATGCACGAGATTTTTTTAACATTCCCCATTACATGAACATGTCACACGTTGGTGGAATGATCACCGTTCGTCACTTTTCTCGGTTATTGAATGTACTGACGTGGTTCATTGTGGCTCAATGCATATAAATGATCTTCATCAAACTGTGAACAATTTCCTGAATGAGAGCGCTGGCGTCACAACGATCCCCCTTAAAACGAGAAAGCTATTTGCTAGCCATGTTCTGTCCATTGGCAATATCGCCAAACACGGCAAAACTTTTTCAGATTGTCTCGTTCGCGGTCACTGCTCTACTGAACTCCAAAAAGAAGAATAGTTCGAAAATGTTCCGATTTCTGCACTTGGAAAAACTCCACTCACTACCTCGAAATGACATGTAAACTCAAATAAGCAACAGTAAACCACAAGAAAAAAATGAAAATAGATAAAGAAACCCATAGCAACCGGGATAACAATATGCAGCACAAAAATCCTAGAAAATTATGCACCAACTTATATAATAAAAGTCTTGAAGTATACATGTTTGTGATGTGTCGACAGAAGTGCCGACACAGTGTTATTTTGAGGGGGCCGATAGGCACGCTATAAGCTCACGCAGAATATCTTGAAGTCTGAAACAGGATACTTATTAATGTTATAAAGAAAAGTATGTAGCTGCTATTACCTAACTTTTAATCCTTGTTGTATACATCGTTCTTGATGAGACATTTCATACGATAACTATCAAACTATGTAAGGCTAATGGCGCCTTGCTAGGTCGTAGCCATGGACTTAGCTGAAGGCTATTCTAACTGTCTCTCGGCAAATGAGAGAAAGGCTTCGTCAGTGTAGTCGCTAGCAAAGTCGTCGTGCTATTCCGTATCTCGAGACCTGCCTTGTGGTGGCGCTCGGTCTGCGATCACACAGTGGCGACACGTGGGTCCGACATGTACTAAATGGACCGCGGCCGATTTAAGCTACCACCTAGCAAGTGTGGTGTCTGGCGGTGAAACCACATTCCTTCCCCGCAAATCGGCGAACGGTCGTGTTATAAGGTTTCCGCCCGCCGTGGGGAGGACCCCATGTTGACGTATGCGATGAGGTGGGGAGCCTAACAACAGGCGAGGCTGTGCCACCCGCACCCAGCCATTCGGTCCGAGGGGAGCTAGGAAACGCCTGAAAACCTAGTCCAGGGTGCACGTCAACATGCGGTGTATGCGCCCGTAAAGAGACAGGAGGGGCCGAAGGGTCGACCTCCATTGCGTCGGGGTACCCGATGCGCGATGACGTCATGTGGTCCGGACCGGGCAAGAGTTCCATGGCGGAGGACAGCTGGTCACGGGAAGCGATCGGCGGCGCGTGACCCAGGGAGGCGCTCGGCGGCTGCAGCGAAGCGTCCACTGCGGGCGGCGCTCGCTGGAGGACAGGCGGCGGCAGCAGCGGTGGCGGCAGCGGCGCGTCGCCATGGGGCAAAATGGAAGGCATCGTCGGCAAAAGCAGGAGTCTGCCGCTGCACAGGAACCTGATGCGGCGGATGCAGCAAAGACATCAAGGTTCGATGAGGACGACCGTGGAGCAACTCGGCCGGCGAGCGACCATCTCGGGGCTGAGAGCGATACGAAGACAAAAAGAGCAACAATGCGTCCTCCCGAGAATGCGACTCTTTCAACTTCAACATCTGGGACTTGAAAGTCCGGACCAATCGTTCAGCGGCACCGTTTGACTGAGGCGAAAACGGCGCGGACGTCAGATGCTGAATACCATTGGCCTGGCAGAATGACTGAAATTCTGCGGACATGAATTGTGGGCCATTGTCGGAAACAATAGTCTGCAGAAGACCTTCAATGCAAAAGATAGCAGACAACGCTTGGATGGTAGCAGAGGACGTCGTGGAAGACATCCGGACAACAAAAGGAAAATTACTGAAGGCGTCTACCAATACCAACCATCGAGCATTCCAGAATGGACCAGCAAAATCGATGGGCAAGCGTTGCCAAGGGGAAGTGGCTTTTGGCCATTCAAAGACTTTCCGCGATGGTGCGGATTGTTGTTCGGCACACGCCATGCAAGAAGAACACATATTCGTAATCGCAGCATCGATTCCGAACCAAGTACAGTGCTGACGAGCAAGTTGTTTCGTTCACACTATACCCCAATGTCCTTGGTGAAGATGCCGTAAAACAGAGGACTGTAACGAACGTGGGACCACGACTCTGGACTGATCATTATCAGAACGCAACAACAAAACACCACGTCGTACAAAAAGTCTCACCTTGTGAGCAAAAAATCGGCGAATCAACGGATCCTCGATCCGAGACTTTGACAAAGGCCATTGCGTAGCAATAAGACGCAAAACGGTAGCAAGGACAGGGTCAGCAGCTGTGGCTGCAGCTACACGACGAAAATCAATCGGAAACGAGTCGACCACGTCATCAGTTTTCGAATCAATGAACATGCAAGGAAGTTCGGAAGAATCGAACGCTTTATCCTCAGCAACAGGCAAACGGGACAACGCATCGGCGTTTCCGTGCTTAGCAGTGGACCGATACAAGATATCGTAGCGGTACTGCGAGAGGAAAATAGACCAGCGAATGAATTTCTGCGCTGTACGCGGAGGTACAGGCTTGTTCGGATGAAAAAGCGACGTCAAAGGTTTGTGATCTGTGATGATGGTAAAGTGACGACCATACAAGAAATCATGGAACTTAGTAACACCAAACACGAGAGCCAAAGCTTCTTTCTCTATCTGCGAATAATTTCTTTGCGCAGACGAGAGCAATTTGGACGCAAAGGCAATAGGGCGATCTTGCGAGCCAACTTTGTGCGCAAGCACAGCACCGATCCCGAAATCCGATGCATCTACCATCAACAAAAGGGGTTTCTGGGGATCGAATGGCGTAAGGCAAGTATTTGAAAGCAACGCCGATTTCAACTGGCGAAAGGCGCGTTCGCATTCCGTCGTCCAGACGAACGGAACACCCTTACGGCGTAAGCGATGAAGCGGAGCTGAAATGGAAGAGGCATTGAGCAGAAAGCGATGATAATAGTTAATTTTACCCAACACACTCTGTAGCTGCTTCACGTTTTGTGGCGAAGGCAAATCTTGTATGGCACGGAGGTGCTCTGGACTCGGATGTATGCCTTGGGCATTGATGACATGTCCCAGGTATGGTAAGTCACGAGCAAAAAACACACATTTGTCCTTCCGCAAGCGAAGACCATTTTGTCGCAATACCTGAAATAATGTTCGTAGGTGTGCTAAATGCTCGTCGGCCGTCTTTCTGGAGATCACAATATCGTCCAGATAGTTCGCAGCAGTAGGGACCGACGCACAAACAGTTTGTAAATATTGCTGAAACAATGCAGGGGCGGATGCACACCCGAATGGCAGTCTTTTGAAGCGGTACAAACCAAGATGCGTGTTAACCACCAAGACGCGCTGGTTTTCGGCGTCCATCGGGATTTGCAAGTACGCAACTGCTAGGTCCAACTTCGAAAAGTATTTACCCGGCACAGTTTATCAAAAAGATCTTCTGGGCGGGGAAGGGAAAAGTTGCAATCACGAGTTGTGGATTCACTGTTGCCTTGAAGTCCACACAAAACCTCAGTTTTCCGGAAGGTTTTGGCAAAATTACTAAGGGTGAGGCCCAGAGAGAAGCTTGCACACGTTCAATTACACCCTGTGATGCTAAATCGTGTAAGGTTCTTGCGACCTCAACACGCAATGCGTGAGGAACATTGCGCGCTCTGAAAAATTTCGGTTGCGCGTTTACTTTCAGTTCCAAATGTGCTTCATAGTTCTTAGCGCCACCAAGGTCCAGTGCAAAAACGTCTGCAAATTCTTCACACAGACGAGAAACACTGTCTGAAGGCACAGTCTGGTTCACTGATAGGACCTGATTTACGATAGACATGTTAAACAATTGAAATAAATCTAAACCAAACAAGTTCACTGCAGTAGAAGAACGAAGAACGTAAAATGACACAAGTTTTGTTTGTCCCTTGTATGTTGCAAGAAGAGTGCACTGTCCTAACACAGGGATCTGCTGTCCTGAATAACTTTTTAACTCAACATTTGCGGCACGCAACGGAGGTTTGCCCAGTTGTTTGTACGTGTCGTGATTGAGCAGTGAAACTGCAGCTCCGGTATCGAGCTGGAATGGTATGACCTTGCCATTAAAGTCCAAATCTACAAAAAGTTTATTGTCCTGCTGACGACAAGAGCGACTGTCTCGTGCAATTTGAACTGATACAGGTACAGAATCACTTGCTAATTGACGTGATTTCCGGCGACGTCGACGCACACTTTTTGTGGGATGAACACAGTCACTGTTAGAGACAGTGGCACTGGACGAAGCGGAATTAACTACATGAATGTCCATGGGGGAAGGTCCACGAGCCTGAGTGTCCTTGGTTCGATTCCGGCGCGAAGCAAAAGGCCGGGAATGATTGTGATTGTCTGATCGGAGCTTTGTCCGGCAAACACTTTGAACATGTCCTTTCTTATTACAGAAAAAGCAAATAGCTAGGCGTGACGGGCAATTTTCACGCGAATGTCTAGTAGCACACCGCGGGCATGATTTCACTGCATTCATATGTTGGCGCGGCACACCTGGTTTAGAGCGTGGCGGCAGCTGCGCGGACGTGTGCGAGGGCAGTTTACCGGGCAGCGCAGCGCACTTGGCGGACCAGTTAATGTTACACACGGCTGGCAAAGTTTCAAAAGATTCCTGAGCAAAGTCAAGCGTGTCTTGTCTATCTAATATGTCTAACACTTGCTGAAGGGAGGGATTAACTAGTTTCAAAAACTGTTCCCGTATGCGAACATCAGAAACGTTCTGTGCTATTGCATCACGTACCATTGTATCTGAATAAGGGAGTCCACATTCACACTCAAAAGCACAATCCCTTGTAAGGCCTTGCAATGTTGCAACCCACTCCCTATTAGTCTGACCGGCCGTACGTTTTGTACGAAAGAACGTATACCTTTTTGCAACGACATTGACTGTTTCTTTGAAATAGGCATCCAATGCCGACAAAATTTCTTCATAGGACAGAATTGCTATGTCGCGTCGGGGAAACAATTTCACTATCACACGGTACGATTGCACCCCTACACACGCCAATAAATGAGGCTGCCGCTCGTTACCTTGAATTCTGTAGGCGGCGAGATGAAATCCAAACTGGCGTGACCACTCAGTCCATGTCGCTTGGGTTGGGTCAAACTTGCGAAACGGCGGTGCAACTGCATGTTGTGGCTGCGGTAGCAGTGAAGCGGCAGCTGCCGCATCGTTGTGCAGTGCACATTGACCCTGGACGAGCTGTCCAAGGGCATCCAATAACGCCTGCGTCTGCTGATTCTGCAAGCGATAAAATTCGGACAGTACATCTGGCGAAGCCATGACACAAGTAAATGTAAGCAATTATTAAGAACAAGACCCTTTCCGTTGACTCGTCGCCATGTGATGTGTCGACAGAAGTGCCGACACAGTGTTATTTTGAGGCACACTATAAGCTCACGCAGAATATCTTGAAGTCTGAAACAGGATACTTATTAATGTTATAAAGAAAAGTATGTAGCTGCTATTAATTAACTTTTAATACTTGTTGTATACATCGTTCTTGATGAGACATTTCATACGATAACTATCAAACTATGTAAGGCTAATGGCGCCTTGCTAGGTTGTAGCCATGGACTTAGCTGAAGGCTATTCTAACTGTCTCTCGGCAAATGAGAGAAAGGCTTCGTCAGTGTAGTCGCTAGCAAAGTCGTCGTACAACTGGGGCGAGTGCTATTCCGTATCTCGAGACCTGCCTTGTGGTGGCGCTCGGTCTGCGATCACACAGTGGAGACACGCGGGTCCGACATGTACTAAATGGACCGCGGCCGATTTAAGCTACCACCTAGCAAGTGTGGTGTCTGGCGGTGACACCACAGTTTGTATATACTCTGAGGTGGCATAAGTCATGGGGTACCTCCTAGTACCGTGTCGTACCTGCTTTTGTCAGGCAAAGTGCAGCAGCATGACGTGATATGAACTCAAAATGTCACTGGAAGTCCTCTGCAGAAATATTGAGCCGTGCTGCCTCTATAGCCGTCCACAATGGCGAGAGCGTTCCTGGAACCGGATTTTGTGACCTAAATCGGTTATGGCCCATAAATATTCGATGGGATTCATGTTGGCAATCTGGGTGCTCAAACCTCTCGCTCGAATTGCCGAGTATATTCTTCGAACCAATCCCAGTCAATTGTGGCCAGTTAAATGTGCATTGTCACCCATAAAAATACCATTGTTAAAGAGCTTTTTATGGCGTTGTGCCACAGTCATGCAATACTTTTTAAAACAGTAAGCAGACACTTGGCTGTTTATTATATTATTTACCTTTCATCCTATCCAGATTTTGGCTTTTATGCCATTATCAAGCATTGTGCTAAAAGCTACTTGAACATTATTAACTTATGGCACACCAATGGCCTTGCCGCAGTGCTAACACCAGTTTCCGGCAGGTCACCGAACTTATGCTGTCGGGCGTGGCTAGCACTTGGATGGGTCACAGTCCAGATGTGCCGAGTGCTGAGTGCCGTTGGCAAGCGGGGTGCGCTCAGCCCATAGGAGACCAATTGAGGAGCTACTGGACTGAGAGGTAGCGAGACCAGTAAAGAAAAGTGACAACAGACAGGAGAGCGGTGTGGTGACCAAATGCACCTCCATATCCGCATCCGATGACACCTAACGGTTGAGGATGACATGGCGGCCGGTCGGTACCATAGAGCCTGTTCAGACGGGATTTGTATTTTTTTCTGTTAAGGCAGTCCAAAACAGGTAAACAAGGCTACATATATATTTAAGGTGTTACATCTTAAAGACATGTGTTCGTTTTGTTTACCTGCTTTTGACTGCCTTAACAGAAAAAAAGCACACACCGTCCAAACAGGCATCTTAATGGCAAGTGTTAGCCGTGTTTGGCTGTTTTGGACTGCCGTAACTGGCATGACTTAATAATAATCTAACAACTTTTAGTATTATAGTTGATAATGGCATAAAAGCCGATATCTGGATAGTCCAATGGTAAATATAATAATACACAGTCAAATGGCGGTCTACTCTTTCGAAAAATATCGTCGTTGTTTGGGAACATGAAGTTCATAAATGCTTCAGATGGTTTGCAAGTAGCCGAGCATAATCAGTTCTAGCCAGTGATTGGTTCAGTTCGACCACAGGATCCAGCTATACCATGTAAACACAGCCTACACCATTACAGAGCAACCACCAGTATGGACAGTGCCCTGTTAATAACTTTGGTCCATGACTTCGTGGGGTCTGCACCACACTCCAACCCTACCATCAGCTGTTACCAAATCAAATCGGGACACAGATGACTAGGCGAAGGTTTTGCTGTTTTCTAGGGTCCTCATTCTGCCAACCGCCATCTCAAAGAGGGTGGAGGAGGGGGCAGAAGCTCCAGGACACTTTCTTGCTCTTGGGATGGGGAACTACCCTTACACTTGTAGGAAACAGCAATGATCAACAGCATAAGTATTCATTAAAGACACTTAATGTAAACCATGGGACATGTGGCTTGCAACTGAAAAAATGTCATGATGATCTCTCCACTGGCAAGAGGTTCCCGAATAGTCCCCCATTCGGATATCTGGGAGGGGACTGGCAAGGGGGAAATGACCATGAGGAAAAGACTGAATAATCAACGAAAATGATAACGTTCTTCGGGTCGGGCGTCGAATGTCAGAAGTTTGAACGTGGAAGTAAGTTATAAGATACGAAAAGTGAAACTCAAAGGCTCATTGTAAATACAGAGGGGGGTCATTGAAGTGAAACGGAAAGAAGACAGGCGTATATGGTCAGGTAAGCAAAGGGTAATTTCAACAGCAGCGAAACTGGTGTAACGGGAGTAAGATTCGTTATGAATAGGAAGGCAGGGCAGAGAGTGTGTTACTGTGAACAGTAAGTGACAATGTTGTTCTTACCAGAATCCACAGCAAACCATCACCGACAATAATCGTTCAGATGCGTATGCCGACGTCGCAAGCTAAAAGTGAAGACATATAAAAAAGTATACGACGATATTTAACGTGTAATTCAGTAAAGGGAGATGAAAATCTTCTAGAAGCCTAAGTATGGCTGTGGGGGAAGGAGTAGAAGAGAAAGGGTTGCGGGAGAATATGATCCTGGTACTAAGAATGAGAGAGGAGAAAGACTAACTGAGTTCTGCAATACATTTCAGTCAGTAATAGTGAATGCTCTTTTCAGGAATCACATGAGGGACTGGAATGTTTAAAATGGGCGCCACAAGCGGCAAGATTTCAGATTACGTCATTGTCAAGCAGGGATTCCGAAAACAGATATTGGATTGTAAGGTGTAACTCAGATAACAATTAGTAAAGCTATAGATACTGCGATAAAAAATAACTCAATGGGCGGTTCAGTTGAGTAGGGTTTGACATGTCTCAAAAGAGCAATCACAGAAATGGCTGCAAGGAAAAGAAATCGAAAACGAAATGATTATCGGATGGGCTGGCTCGGGATATAGAAAAGCTAAAACAGCCTTCGGAGAAATTTAAAGAAAGGGTGTTAATAATGGAAGAGATTGGGAATCCAGTACTTGAATCAGAATTTAAAAGAGATGTGGAAGGGTTAGGTGCCATTCCATCCAAATTTCTAAAATCATGGTGGAATCGGCAACAAAAAGGCTATTCAGGTTGGTGTGTAGAATGTATGAGACTTGCGATATACCATCTGACCTTCGGAAAGATATCTACACAATTCCGAAGACTGTAAGAGTAGACATGTTCGAGAATTATCGCATATTCAGCTTAACAGTTCATGTACCCAAGTTGCTGACAATAATAATATACAGAGGAATGGAAAATAAAATTGAAGATGTACTAGATGATGGTCAGTTTGGTTTTAGGAATGGTAAAGGCACCAATGAGGCGGTTCTGACGTTGCTCTTGATAATGAAAGTACGTCTAAAGAAAATTCAAGACACGTTCATAGGATCTGTCGATCTGTCGAGCTGGGAAAAGCGTTAGAGAGTGTCACATGGTGCAGGACGTTCGAAATTCTGAGGAACATCGTGGTAAGCTATAGGGGGAGACGCATAATATAAAATACGTACAAGAGCCAATAGGAATTAATATTAGTGGAAGACCAAGAACGAAGTGCTCCGATTAAAAAGAATGTAAGACAGGGATGTAGCATTCCGCCACTGCTCTTCAATCTACATATCGAAGAAGCAATGATGGAAATTAAAGAAAGATTAAAGAGTGGAATTAATATTCAATGTGAAAGTATAGCAACGATAAGGTTCTCTGAAGACATTGTTATCCGCAGTGAATGTGAAGAAGACATTCAGTGTGGAATGAACGTTGTACTGAGTGCAGAATATGTAATGAGGGTAGATCGAAGAAAGATGAAGTTAATGAGAAGTAGCAGAAACATGAATAGCGGTCATGAAATGATGAGGTTAAGGTAATCTGCTGCCTGGGCAGCAGAATAGCCTATGACAGACGGAGCAACGTGGAAATCAAAACTACACTAGCACTGCTAAAAAGGGCATTGTTGGCTAAGAGAAGTCTACTTTTAAGAAACATAGGCCTTAATTTGTGGTAGAAGTTCCGAGAATAAACGTTCGGAGCACAGCATAATAGAGTAGTGAAACATGGACTGTGGAAGAGAATCGAAGCATTTGAGATGTGGTGCTGCATACGAATGATGAAAATTAGGTAAGAAATGAGGAAGTTCTGCGCAGAATCGAAGAGGAAAGGAATAAATACAAAACACTGACAATAAGAAGGGAATAACTTCCACTGTACTAGAGGGGGCGGTAGAGAGTAAAAATTGTATTGGTAGACAGAGATTGTAATTCATTCAGAAAGTAACTGAGGACGTAGATTGCTATTCAGAAATGAAAACGTTGGAACGGCAGAGAAATCCGTAGCCAGTCAGAAGACTGACGTCATTAAAAAAAAGTAAATCAGTCGATATAGTGAAGGTCCCATGAGAGGCGCTACAAGCGATGTCGAGCTGTTAGCAAGGGCACTCGCGTCGGTCGTCTGCTGCCAAAGCCCATTAAAGCGAGATTTCACCGAGCTGTCCTGATACGTTCGTCGTACGTCAAACTTTGATTTATGCTGTTAATCTACGCAGACGCCACATCCTTCGTTCGTTAATTGTAGGCTGCCAGCTACTGCGTTGTACGTGGTGAGAGCCAATGCCTGAAATTTGGTGTTCTCGACACAGTCTTGACACTGTGGATCGAAGAATAACAATTTCGGAACTGGCATGTTCCATGAATCTAGCTTCATCTTCCATTCTGCTTTGTAAGTCTGTTAATTCCCGTCTTGCGGCCATAATCACGTCGGAAACCTATTCACATGACTCACTGGAGTACAAATTACATGGCCGCCTACGCCCAGCACTTTTATACCTTGTGTGTGCTATACTACCTCCATCACTATATATGCATTTCGCTATCCCATAATTTTGTCGCCTTAATGTGAAAGCTGATAACATCACCAAGGAATGGAGTAATATAAAGGAAGCACTAATTAAAACAGAAACGAAGCACTTGGCACAAGAAAATAATGTTTTTGCAAAAGCGGCCTGTGGTACTGGGATGACGAAATACGTAGTCTAATTAAAGACAAGACACATGCCCACTGTAAAACGTTGAATTCTCCAGACGATCAAGGTATGAGGCTAAATTATAAAAGGAAATCAGCTATGGTTAAAACGAAAGTCAGGCAACTTAAAACCTTAGTCGGGGAAACATATTTCAGATTCTGAAAATGACGAAAGAGGAAGACAAGACAAAGCATACAAAACAACGATAGATTTAAACAAGAAGATAAGAACAATCTACAATCAAACGCAATTTCTGAATGTAATTGGTTATAATCCTATAAAACACTGTAAACGGGTGTGGAAAATACGCAGGTGGTGCTGTCTCAACCACATAGGAACGTAAGCTTAATAACATTGGAGGCGCTACAGGATCCAAAATTGTCTAGAACACGAAGGCTCCAGGCTGTGACAAAATCAGTATAGAACTGATAAAATATGCTTCAAATATTGCAAAAATAAGAACACTCGATTTTATGAACTAGTGCTGGCAGAGTAGTTACATACCTGAAGAATGCAATGTAGCTCAGATATGCCCAATTTATAAGCGAGAAAACAGACATGACCGTCATAAACACAGAAGCATTAGCCTTCTGAGTTCGTGTTACAAATTGTATGCTAGAGTTGTAACAAAACGCCAATCGCCAACTGCTGAAGCTGTTGTATCTGACCAAGGGGTTCTAGGCGCTTCAATCCGGTAACGCGCGACTGCTACGGTCGCAGGTTCGAATCCTGCGTCGGGTATGGATGTGAGTGATGTCCTTAGGTTAGTTAGGTTTCAGTAATTCTAAGTTCTAGGGGACTGATGACCTCAGATGTTAGGTCCCATCGTGCTCAGAGCCATTTGAACCATTTGTATTATCTGATACCCAACATGGTTTTCGACAAGACAGATCACGCTCGGACTGTATCTCCACCATCACACAACTGAAGAATAGCGTGAATTCAATTTCGCAACTTTCCTTGTCTTCACTGAGTACGGAAAGGCGTTTGATAAAGTGAGTCGAAACCAACTGTTGGAAATTTTAAGAAATAGATTGATTCCATCTCATATTATAAGAGTTGAACAGGATTTATACGTGAACAACAAAATGCAAATGAAAATAGCAGCCATTAGACATAATATGGATAAAATAAACCAAGGAGTTAGAACAGAGTGTTCCCTCTAATCCACTCTTTTTAATATGAATATCGACGATGTAAGGACACCTTGGCTGCACGACAGTAAAACGTTTTAAAATTAACGATGTGGCTCTTAGTACACTACTTTTTGCAGACTATCACGTGACTGTTAGTCAAAATGAAAACAACTTACGAGAGTCTGCCTTTATGTAAAATAGCCGGAGAATAAAATCTGTACGTCTCCATCACAAAGACAAAATCAATGGCATTTTAGGACACAAGCACATGCTTGTTAAAACTGAAATTGACAATCAGATCATACAACAAATTAAAACATTTAAATATTTAGGATGCAGAATTACATACTGGGTAAGCAATGAAATACAGAATAAGTTAGATCTATTTAACTATTTCTGTGAAACTTAACACAGAAAGTGCACGAAAATACTCTACGTAAGTTCTGTAAGGTTATGGCTATACCAGCACTGCTCTGTTGATGTGGAAACTGGACTTTTAAGAAGCATGAAAAGGGAACAGGGGCGTGTGAATTGAATTTCCTTAAGTACGAGGTTGGATATACTTTCACGGATAAAAATAGAAATAATGGCATCTGAGCTGAACTGAATAGCAGATTATAACACATAATAAAACAATAACAGCTAAGATGTAATGAATGTATAGACCCTATGCCGCATGCAAGAATAACTAAAGTCGTAAAACAGTACAAACGAAGAAACAAAATATACTTAGGAATACCAAAGAAAAGATGGCTTGAGCCATATGTTAAGGAGGCGGAACGGACCAAAAGGCCCAACCCTTGATGTACTTAATGATGATGACTGTGACGTTTTTAATAATCTCCTTCTGTTTTGAAAGGATCTATGCTATTCAGCTATTTTTAACGTTTTATCGGTCTCCCAGTGGAAGCCAGTTAGTTGCATGAACCAGACGCCAGCCACGGCGGCGTGAGGATCTGTTCCACCGAGGTGTGGGAGGCGGTCTTATTGGGCGTTCTTAAGTACAAACTGCAGCCTAGGAGACTACAAGCTGACGTTCAGGAAATTTCCTAGGCGGGAAAACCTCGAGTTCGTGGATGAAATACGTCATTGTTGATATAGGAATCCACATAGAATTCTGCGAGTGTTTGTTTCAGACACAACTGCTAACGTGCAGCAATCGCTCCCGGAGAAATGAAGATGGATAATTAGCGAAACGGGTCATAAAGTCCTTCCTCGCCTGATGTTTGATTTTTACCACTGCGATCCAATCAGCCTGAATGTAGAACTACTGATAATTATTAAATTAATAAGAGCTCTTACATGACCAGGCTCGTGCGAGTTTTACAGACACTGTATATCCACCAGTGGGCCAAGTTCCATACGATTAAGTCTTTAAGATGTTAATTTCCTCTGAAGTCTCCGATTCTTTTTACGATAACTTTTCCAATTCAGTCAGTGCCTGTTGTATTTTAGTTATTTGTCCTAATTATATGTTGCTTTTCTCGTGTTCTCGACTGATTCATGTTGCTGTTATTTTTTGCGTCTTGCATACAGAGAATGTTCATAATAATATTAGATTCACTTCTGCCAAGATTTTTGTTCAGTAGTTAGTGAATTCCTTTCTCTCTGAAGTATATCTTTAATTAATTTTATCAAGGCCTACACTCTTTTGATGTCGATAAATCAGTTGCGTGCCGTTTTTAATTCAGCAGAGTTCTCTGGGGAGGGATCTGCCTTCGAGTAGCCCAGCTGCTGCAGACACTTCTAGCAGCCAAAAGCACCGTGTTCGCATCTCGGTTGACAGTTGGAACATCAATACTGTGTATTTAAGTTTACAATACGTACTGACTGAATATTCCATAAATATTACCCTAAAAACATTTATAAGGATCGCAGACTTCCGTTTGTGTCACTTCTTATGCATACGCCCAGTTGTGAGTAGCATTAATGTTTAGTGGGAATGTCCACTGTGCAACTTAATAATTTTTCAGTCGTTTACAAATTTAGAGACTGGTTTCATCCTAATATGCGCGAAATCACAGCGACATACGTAGGTTATCATTATGAATCCCTTTACCCGAACATGAACTGAAAAGAACACTCCACCAGTGTACTCCCAGTTCTCGTTGTCCAAGAGGCATAATATTTCGTTCACCAAACCTAATGCCATCACAGGTGGACAGTTTTCTCGACAAATAGATCAGGAGAAGAAAAATAATCAGAACAAATTAGTATTTGGCGACAACCTTATTTTGGTTTTTTTCATTAAACGTCAATGGATTGTAAATGGTCAGTTCTGGAACACGTGTTGAGTACCTATTGAGGATACACTTTACCCGAATTTAGATCGAACTAGAAAGCTTTACTTGTGATCCTTTCAGAGCTGTGGGAAATATTCGAAGCAGTCCGACGGGTAGCTGGCGACCAGCGAAATGTGATTAATATTTTGAGAGATTCTCACGAAAAACTGATTTGTCATCGGAGAATCTTGAAATGGACACAAGTAGGAAGTCAGAAAGCTCATTTTTAGGTATTTATCTTGAAATAAGTAATTCTTAGCTGTACGTGTGTAAAGGACTGAGCTGTAAGTGTACCGGATGGAACTGAAGCGTGGCTTACCTGACACACAGAGGGTGTTAGTCGTGAAACGTGAGCAGGGAGGGAGGCAGAACCGCATTTCTTCTGTTATTTTTGAAAGAAGAATCAAATATTTCTTTGCCACTGCTTTGTAATGGACTGCGTTGGTAAGTGTATCAGATGTTCGAGTGTGGAATATATAACAGACAGTGCGATAGGCTGCAGTACGTTACCAAGTCCCGAGTCAACACGTGTGATTAGCATTCCCGCAAAAAAAAAAAAAAAAAAAAAAAAAAAAAAGTCATTCCTCAAGTTGGTGGAACGTATATCTGAACTCTCAAAGAATATAATAAACAGAATGAGATTTTCACTCTGCAGCGTAGTGTGCGCTGATATGAAACTTCTTGGCAGATTAAAACTGTGTGCCCGACCGAGACTCGAACTCGGGACCTTTGCATTTCGCGGGCAAGTGCTCTACCAACTGAGCTACCGAAGCACGACTCACGCCCGGTATTCACAGCTTTACTTCTGCCAGTATCTCGTCTCCTACCTTCCAAACTTTACAGAAGCTCTTCTGCGAAACTTGCAGAACTAGCACTCCTGAAAGAAAGGATATAGCGGAGACATGGCTTAGCCACAGCCTGGGGGATGCTTCCAGAATGAGATTTAAGCCATGTCTCCGCTATATCCTTTCTTTCAGGAGTGCTAGTTCTGCAAGGTTCGCAGAAGAGCTTCTGTAAAGTTTGGAAGGTAGGAGACGAGAGACTGGCAGAAGTAAAGCTGTGAGTACCGGGCGTGAGTCGTGCTTCGGTAGCTCAGTTGGTAGAGCACTTGCCCGCGAAAGGCAAAGGTCCCGAGTTCGAGTCTCGGTCGGTCACACAGTTTTAATCTGCCAGGAAGTTTCAATATAATAAACCATAATATCAAAGTCTTCACAGACACACACACACACACACACACACACTGTGACGGCCCCTTCTGTTTAATTCACTACGTCTAAGGTGCGTGCTGAAATGTTTTGTAACTTGCAGTCGACGTAATCACGTCTTCATGCAAATTTCTCTATCATGTACTGGTTACTGTACAACAATTACTGATTTTATCGTACATACAATAAAATAGTTCCGCTCTAGTATTTCAGTATTCATTATGTGGGAGACATTAATTACAAGTGACAGAGTGACGCATTTCACAGTATTTTGGTCGCCATTTATTTTTCGTCGTTATGACCGGATGCAGTTTGCCAACATTTTCTCTCCTGGTCATTCTCCCCATCACGGGGTATCACGCGCATTAGTTATTTGTGTTTTGTATTCCAGTTCTGTCTTCCCCCAGTCTGCTTCCCTCTCCAATCAAGTGCCCTACTCGTGATGTTTTCTCCACATATTCCTTTTATCTTGGATTCTGCGGAGAACCTTATTTCCTGTCTTATCAGTCTAATTAATCTGCAGCATCCTTCTCAAGCACCACATTTGAAGAGCCTTGATAATATCCCTTTCCCGTTTTCCTACATAGCCTGATTAACTTCCACACAATACTGTGCTACAGACCTACATTTTCAGCAACTTATTTCTGAAAATGAGACCTGATTTGATACTAGTAGACTTCTTTTGGCTAGGATATCTTTCTTTGCCCGTGGTAGCTGCTATTTAAGCCATCAACAATCGCTGTGGGGGCAAGACTCACCTACCTGCCACAGTTCAGGAAAAATGAAGTCATAAACAATGAAATGCTTGAAAGACTGCCTATCATGCATAACATTCAATGTATCAGTTCTGTGCGACTAACTGTATTCTCAATAAATTTGGCAGGCAGTACCCACGTATTGTGCCGCTGATGTACCTAAAACGTTGTCACCTCATGACATATATATCAGGAGATAAGACGCCGTAAACACTGAGCCGCACGAAAAACTGCCATATCATCTATGACGTTTAAATGTATTACTTCTTTGATATCAACTCTATCGCAACATATTATGCTGACAATATCTACATACGGCGCTGAATATATCTAGACAAATATATGATTATACGACGGACAGTTCAAGAGATATGACGTCATAAGCCCAGAGGTACGGGAAGAAATGCAGCATCATGCATTAATTTTTGATACATTTACTCTTTTCTACTAAGACACTCCGCCAGCCGATTCAGCTTAAGGAAATCCCTGACCTATGGCAGCTCATCTGACAACTTTTAAAGGCGGACCGCAAACAGCTGTTGACGAAAGCGATGGCCTTCAATAGAGCAATGAACAGGCATTGCCATAGAGACTTTTACGAAATCGCGTTGCAGACACGCGAGGGTGCTGCGCCCAGCCCACAGAAACTGTCCGGTATCATGTTCCTTAATTTGGATACTGTACTTAGGCCCCCTACAGCCGTATATTATGCGTATTTCTTTGTACGACTGTTTCATAACTTCAAAGGTGTTTTCACGAATAAGTGGAAATGAAATATATTGTATACTTCTGTAAAAACAGAGTTCATTTTTTGTTTTCGCTTCTGATAGGAAATTGGTAAAATGAATACCCGGGCAATGTCGGGATTCTCAGCTAGTATGTTTATATGTTAGACAACGCTAGGTCTTTGTCGGTTGTATTTTGAAGGCTGCAGCTGCCATATATTCTGTAGCTTTTAGCTGCTTTTTCCATCATCATAAGCATAAGGAAAATAGTTACGGTCACTATTGCACCAATGCGACCTTAAATTCGTCATGTGATCCTTATCATTCAACAAATGAAGGAAAAATTCCTGTTCGAACGAATCAACTTTAAACACCCTTGATAATCAATCTCTGTTGGTCCATCATAGACACTGGATGTCGGCTGGCTAAATATCTGTCAATGCCAATTAAATTCACCAACAGCCGTGTATCTGTAAGATGTTATTTTATTTTATTTTATTTTGAAGGCTACCGCTTTCAGCATTTCACTATGCCATCTTCAGGCACCATATGCATCTCTCCAAATAAACGAAAATGTCATATAGAGCCATAAATCTCTAGGTGTCGTGAATTTAATCGTTACACTAGTGCGTCATTCGAAGACTTGACAGCAACTCAAGTCTTCGAACGAAGCGCTAGTGTAACGACTGAATCCAGACATCCAGAGATGTCCAGCGATGACATTATCGTTTATTTGGAGAGACGCATATGGGGCCTGAAGATTCCATAGTGAAATGCTGAAACTGGTAGCCCTCAAAATAAAATAACATCTTAAAGATACACGGCTGTTGGTGAATTTAATTAACATTGATAGTTGATCATCAATGGTTTATGACATGGTCTTGTGGATTCGATTTCAAAGATTCATATAAAAAGTGTAGGTCAAATGTAGCACGCACTGGAGCTGCAGAATCCAGACTGATCTAATATGGCTAAAGACGAGGTGCATTAAAAAGGAAACGAACCAGAGGCTGTGGTATAAAAACAGGCGAAATGATCGCAAGGTTGTTGCTGGTGGAAGAAAGTGCGGCCCCTATAAGGGCGCTGACGTCTGAAACTCGCCGCTAGAGAGACACGAGTGCACACCGATGTAAACTGATGCGAGCTTCAACCGTCCCCTGACCTCAATCACACTGAATACCGTAAAAATAGAGGCTTCAAAAGAAGAGCACTGGGATGCAGTGTTTCCTGACAGCGCAAGGAGCACGGACAACGGAAATTCACTAAAGAAGTGTACGGAGAGCGTTGCACGTATGTTGCGAGGATCAAGGCTAGAAACAGGCAATCGAGGGAAGAAGGGTCGTTGTTGTCCGATGACGCACGGTCTGGAACGCCAGACACCATTAGCGCACTTATTACCTAGGTAGGTGATCTCTCTATTCAAGACCGGCAAGTTACTATAGCAGCCATTTTTGCACAGGTCACTTTGAGCGTCCCAAGCTTTTACACCATCATTAAGGACAGAACGGAATTTCGCGAAGTGTGCGTCCAATGGGTGGCTCACATTCCTCAAGTAGCCTAGGAATAGATGTCGAATGCAAGCCTGTCTTAAACAGCTGCAACACTATTCCACGGAAGAAAACGGATTGTTGTCACGAATGGTCGCTGAAAATGTGACATAGTGTTATTACACTAAACTTGAGTAGTAACGACAAAATATACGGTGGAAGCATGCAAGCTCGCCGCCAACCAAAAATCCAAGATCAGCCACACAAGTGTGGAAAATGTTATGTTCACACCTTCTTCTTTGACTAAAGTAGTCTCCGTCTTAGCAACTTCATTATGTGACAACGGCGAATGCACGGTATTATCACAAATCTTGGGCATCGTCAGCAAAGTGATGAAACGACCGAGGCATGTCACCCGACAGCTTAAGGGCCCATACAGCAAACGTCGTCAAGGACCTCTCACAAACATTGAAACGGTAGATGCTGTGTCACCGTCCACACAATCTGGAACTGCATCACTGCTCTTATACCAGTCTGGATGAGCTAAAAGAGGCTCTTAGGGTGAAACGAGTCGCCTCGGATAAGGACCTGATTACCAGCGAGTGGGGCATACACCACTTCGTGTCACGGGGGTACAATTGCTTCAGCACTGGTGGGCAACACTTTTGAAACAAAGGGACCAGTTGCTGTTTACACACCATGGGTCGTTGTGTGATATCCATTATGGTACGTAGATCAGAGGATTATACGGTGAAGAAAGCCCTTTCTGTCACTGCTCGTAATAGCAGAAGAGAGATATCTCTGTCCACCTGCTTGTCAACCGTCCAGAAGACAAGAAAGAGATGGTACAGGTCCGATAAGATGCGAACCAAAGTTGCCTATGGCACCTGAAGGTAGCAGGACTGTGCGAGGAGAAAGAAGTACTACAGGCACGTCACGACAAGTAGCAGAAGCTTGTAGACCTATCAACTGGCGCCAAGGTCACGGGTTGAACTACCCATACGGAGCCACGTAACAGACAAACAACGAAACGGATGATGTCTGCCACTAGGACTTCGCTATTCGTGTATTCGTTTTGCACATGAGCGGAGAGCGTTTTATCCTTGCAGTGGCCCATTCTCCAGTAATAGTGAACAACTCAGGAAGCGATCAGGGTTGTTTGGCCCTCACATGGCTTACGGGATCACGAACATCTACTATGGCGACTCGCTTTATTTTTCAACTTCCGTTGGCAAATACCACCGAACACGATAAGATTTTATTATTAATGTATTGAAGCAATGGTTGGGAAGTGAGTGAGACAAATTTGTAGCCTATACCCAATGTTATTCAATCTGTGTATTGAGCAAGTAGTAAAGGAAACAAAAAACAAAACAAAAAAAAACTCGGAGAAGCAATTAAAATCCATGGAGAAGAAATAAAAACTGTGAGGTTCGCCGATGACATTGTAATTCTGTCATAGACAGCAAAGGACCAAGGAGAGCAGTTAAACGGAATGGACAGTGTCTTGAAAGGAGGATGTAAGGTGAACATCAACGAAAGCAAATCGAGGATAATGGAATTTAATCGAATGAAATTGGGTGATGCTGGGGGAATTAGATTAGGAAATAAGATACTTAAATTAGTAAATGAGTTTTGCTATTCGGGGAGCAAAATAGCTGATGACGGTCGAAGTACAGAGGATATAAAATGTAGACTGGCAATGGAAAGGAAAGCGTTTCTGAAGAAGAGAAATTTGTTAACATCGAGTATAGATTTAAGTGTCAGGAAGTCGTTTCTGAAAGTATTTGTATGGAGTGTAGCCATGTACCGAAGTGAAACGTGGACGACAAATAGTTTAGACAAGAAGAGCATAGAAGCTTTCGAAATGTGGTGCTATAGAAGAATGCTGAAGATTAGGTGGGTAAATCACATATCTAATGAGGAGGTATTGAATAGAATTGGGGAGAAGAGAAATTTGTGGCACAACTTGACTAGAACAAGGGATCGGTTGGTAGGACATGTTCTGAGGCATGAAGGGATTACCAGATTAGTATTGGAGGGCAGCGTGGAAAGTAAAAATCGTAGAGGGAGACCAAGAGTTGAATACACTAAGCAGATTCAGGAGGATGTAGGTTGCAGTAGGTACTGGGAGGTGAAGAAGCTTCCGCAGGATACAGTAGCATAGAGGGTTGCATCAGACCAGTCTCTGGACTGAAGACCACAACAACAAGATTTTTAGCTTAAAACCACATCAGTGATATGATTCCAGTTGATGAGATTACTTTTCTTTGTGGGACCTGGAGGTCATGAAATGAACCAATGGTTTACTGAGAATAGTGTGCTGATTGCGATGAACTTCAAAACTGGTTACCAGTTAGTAGACGCAATGAAGGAACTCTGCTGCCAATGGAGGAAATCGGTCCATTGGTTTAAGAGGAAACGTGTAACATATATCATACATATACACTACGTGTGTACATCCATTTTTATAATATGTATCGATTAGGCCAACAGAAGATGGATGAAACCCCAAAAAACAAAAAAACTGGTTGGATGGTATACTTTTTCACCCATGATGCACCACTTTCATCTTAGCTTTGTTTATTTTACTGTCCTCACGAAACACGTTTTTTATTTCCGTCAACAGCATCAAGTGATAAATACGTTCTAACAGATGAGAGAGCATTTATATTGGTATCTTTTCGTTTCTTAGTTTCGAATAAAGTTACAGGCAGTGGTTATAAAATACAAATTTTGGTGAAAAGAATTAGGTAACTACTCCTAATTTCATATTTTTTGTTGTTTAAGGCACACAGTAATTAAAGGTCAACGAACTTTGATGATTAAGACACGAATGAAACATTAGTGCGCAGAACTATTAAACCTTCGGCAGTTAATACAGGACACATATAATTTTCGTGCGACTCCGCTTAACACACTCGCACTGTCTTTCCAGGAAATCCGTTGGCAGTTGGGTGGACGAAATTTGAGAAGCGGTCTCCGGTGGCAGAACGTTTAGTGCGCACAGACTGGGCATTATTCTGCTAGGGTGGTCGCTCCAGCAAAGAGGGAGCAGGGTGGTGGAGGGTTGGCTGCTGCACGCGGCTCTCTAATTGTCTTCCGCGCCGCCGCACAACCTGTGTCGCCGCTGATGAAAAGTGGCGGCCAATTAAGTTGCGGGCCCGACATCGATCGCCTCCGCGTTTCATTATCGCGGCCGCGTCGCGCCAACTCCGGCGGGCAACACCGACAGCAGAGTCGGCCGGCAGGGGAGTGAGGCGGAGCGAGGCGCTCCAGTCGGCTGAGCCCGAGGGGGGTGGGGGGGGGGGGCGGTCAGCCGTGACGTCCACGTCTTTCCCCGCTCGCGTCTCTCTTTGCAACACGGCCTCACGCGCTACGAAATTACCCCTAACATCCAGACTAATCGTGCGCGGTACGACAGTCACTTGTTAGCCTCAGAGATCTGCAAGTACGTTTAGAATTACTTGCGACAGTTCAATAGTGAGCGAGTGGACGAAAACGCAGTTGCCAGCATGTGCTGTGCTCTTTAGCATGTGCTGTGCTCTTTAGCATGTGACAATAATACCAGGCGCACTCGGTGCGGGAACTGTTAGGCTTGCTTGACTGCAAGCCGGCCTTTTTGTAATCCTTCTCCAATTACTTTAAAGAAACTGTTCGCTAATAAACTCCGATTCTCGCACGTCTTATAGCTTAATTCGTCGGCTTCATGCTGAACAGCCTATTAGTTCGGTAATGGTTATAGTTATTGTGGTGTCACCGCCAGACACCACACTTGCTAGGTGGTAGCTTAAATCGGCCGCGGTCCTTTTAGTACATGTCAGACCCGCGTGTCGCCACTGTGTGATGGCAGACCGAGCGCCACCACAAGGCAGGTCTCGAGTTACGGAATAGCACTCGCCCCAGTTGTACGACGACTTTGCTAGCGACTACACTGACGAAACCTTCTCTCATTTGCCGAGAGACAGTTAGAATAGCCTTCAGCTAAGTCCATGGCTACGACCGAGCAAGGCCCCATTAGCCGTATCTGAAGAGAGTCTTATTTGTATTATCAACAGCGATGTACCACAACGTGGAATAAAGTTAAGTATTTGAGGAGCTGCATACTTTTCTTATTAGAATTCACTACTGATCCTGTTCCAGAATTCACGCCCGTCTGCGTTAGATGGCGTGCATTTTGGCCGCCTCTATCTACAAGGTGTTGGCACATTTACCAACACATCATTGGCGACGAGGGAAAGGGTCTTGTTCTTTCTAATTGCTTACATTTACTTGCGTCATGGCTTCGCCAGATGTACTGTCCGAATTTTATCGCTTGCAGAATCAGCAGACGCAGGCGTTATTGGATGCCCTTGGACAGCTCGTCCAGGATCAACGTGCACTGCACAACGATGCGGCAGCCGCCGCTTCTCCGCTACCGCAGCCACAACATGCAGTTGCAACGCAGTTTCGCAGTTTTGATGCGACCCAGGAGAGCTGGACGGAATGGTCCCGCCAGTTTGGATTTCATCTCGCCGCCTACAGAATTCAAGGTAATGAGCGGCAGCCGTTTTTGCTTTCGTGTGTAGGTGTGTCCACCTACCGTGTGATAGTGGAATTGTTTCCCCGACGCGACGTAGCAACTCTGTCCTACGAAGAAATTTTGTCGGCATTGGACGCCTATTTCAAAGAAACAGTTAATGTAGTTGCAAAAAGGTATACGTTTTTTCGTACAAAACGTACTTCTGGTCAAACTAATAGGGAGTGGGTTGCAACTTTGCAAGGCCTTACTAGGGATTGTGCGTTTGAATGTGACTGTGGCGTTCCTTATTCAGATACTATGGTGCATGATGCAATTGCACAGAACGTTTCTGATGTTCGCATATGGGAACAGATTTTGAAACTCGTAAATCCCTCCCTTCAGCAAGTGATAGACATATTGGATAGGCAAGACACACTAGACTGTGCTCAGGAATCTTTTGAAACTTCGCCAGCTGTGTGTAACATTAACCGGCCCGCCGGGCGCGCCGCGCGGCCCAGTCAACTGCCCTCGCGCACACCAACGCAGCAGCCGCCACGTTCTAAACCGGTGTGCCGCGCCAGCACACAAATGCAGTGAAATCATGCCCGCGGTGTGCTACTAGACATTCGTGTGAAAATTGCCCGTCACGCCAAGCTATTTGCTTTTTCTGTAATAAGAAAGGACATGTTCAAAGTGTTTGCCAGAAAAAGCTCAGATCAGACAATCATAATCATTCCAGGCCTTTTGCTTCGCGCCGGAATCGAACCAAGGACACTCAGGCTCGTGGACCTTCGCCCATGGACATTCATGTAGTTAATTCCACTTCGTCCAGTGCCACTGTCTCTAACAGTGACTGTGGTCGTCCCGCAAAACGTGTGCGTCGACGTCGCCGGAAATCGCGTCAATTAGCAAGTGATGCTGTGCCTGTATCAGTTCAAATTGCACGAGACAGTCGCTCTTGTCGTCAGCAGGACAATAACTTTTTGTAGATTTGTACTTTAATGGCAAGGTCATACCATTCCAGCTCGATACCGGAGCTGCAGTTTCATTGCTCAATCACGACACGTACAAACAACTGGGCAAACCTCCGTTGCGTTCTGCAAATGTTAAGCTCACTACATATTCAGGACAAAACATTCCTGTGTTAGGACAGTGCAGCCTTCTTGCAACATACAAGGGACAAACAAAACTTGTGTCATTTTACGTTCTTCGTTCTTCTACTGCAGTGAACTTGTTTGGTTTAGATTTATTTCAATTGTTTAACATGTCTATAGTAAATCAGGTCCTATCAATGAATCAGACTGTCCCTTCAGACAGTGTTTCTCGTCTGTGCGAAGAATTTGCAGACATTTTTGCACCGGGCTTAGGTTGCGCTAAAAACTACGAAGCACATTTGGAACTGAAAGTAAACGCGCAACAGAAATTTTTCCGAGCACGCAATGTTCCCCACGCATTGTGTGATGAGGTCGCAAGAACATTAAACGATTTAGAATCACAGGGTGTAATTGAACGTGTGCAAGCTTCTCTCTGGGCCTCACCCTTAGTAATTTTGCCAAAACCTTCCGGTAAACTGAGACTTTGTGTGGACTTCAAGGCAACGGTGAATCCACAACTAGTGACTGTAACTTTTCCCTTACCCCGCCCGGAAGATCTTTTTGATAAAATGTGCCTGGGTAAATACTTTTCGAAGTTGGACCTAGCTGATGCGTACTTGCAAATCCCAGTGGACGCCGAATCCCAGCGCGTCTTGGTGGTTAACACGCATCTTGGTTTGTACCGATTCAAAAGACTGCCATTCGGGTGTGCATCCGCCCCTGCATTATTTCAGCAATATTTACAAACTGTTTGTGCGTCGGTCCCTACTGCTGGGAACTATCTGGACGATATTGTGATCTCCGGAAAAACGGCAGACGAGCATTTAGCACACCTACGAACATTATTTCAGGTACTGCGCCAACATGGTCTTCGCTTGCGGAAGGACAAATGTGTGATTTTTGCTCGTGACTTACCATACCTGTGACATGTCATCAATGCCCAAGGCATACATCCGAGTCCAGAGCACCTCCGTGCCATACAAGAATTGCCTTCGCCGCAGAATATGAAACAGCTACAGAGTGAGTTGGGTAAAATTAACTATTATCATCGCTTTCTGCGCAATGCCTCTTCCATTTCGGCTCCGCTTCACAGCTTACGCCGTAAGGGTGTTCCGTTCGTCTGGACGACGGAATGCGAACGCGCCTTTCGCCAGGTGAAATCGGCGTTGCTTTCAAATACTTGCCTTACGCCATTCGATCCCCAGAAACCCCTTTTGTTGATGGTAGATGCATCGGATTTCGGGATCGGTGCTGTGCTTGCGCACAAAGTTGGCTCGCATGATCGCCCTATTGCCTTTGCGTCAAAATTGCTCTCGTCTGCGCAAAGAAATTACTCACAGATAGAAAAAAGAAGCTTTGGCTCTCGTGTTTGGTGTTACTAAGTTCCATGATTTCTTGTATGGTCGTCACTTTCCCATCATCACAGACCACAAACCTTTGACATCGCTTTTTCATCCAAGCAAGCCTGTACCTCCGCTTACAGCGCAGAAATTCATTCGCTGGTCTATTTTCCTCTCGCAGTACCGCTACGATATCTTGTATCGGTCCACTGCTAAGCACGGAAACGCTGATGCGTTGTCCCGTTTGCCTGTTGCTGAGGATAGAGTATTCGATTCTTCCGAACTTGCTTGCATGTTCATTGATTCATTGATGCAGTGGTCGAATCGTTTCCGATTGATTTTCGTCGTGTAGCTACAGCCACAGCTGCTGACCCTGTCCTTGCTACCGTTTTGCGTTTTGTTGCTACGCAATGGCCTTTGTCAAAGTCTCGGATCGAGGATCCGTTGGTTCGCCGATTTTTTGCTCACAAGGAGAGACATTTTGTACGACGTGGTGTTTTGTTGTTGCGTTCTGATATTGATCAGTCCAGAGTCGTGGTTCCACGTTCGTTACAGTCCTCTGTCTTACGGCTTCTTCACCAAGGACATTGGGGTATGGTGCGAACGAAACAACTTGCTCGTCAGCACTGTACTTGGTTCGGAATCGATGCTGCGATTACGAATATGTGTTCTTCTTGCATGGCGTGTGCCGAACAACAATCCGCACCGCCGCGGAAAGTCTTTGCATGGCCAAAAGCCACTTCCCCTTGGCAACGCTTGCACATCGATTTTGCTGGTCCATTCAGGAATGCTCGATGGTTGGTTCTGGTAGATGCCTTCAGTAATTTTCCTTTTGTTTTCCGGATGTCTTCCACGACGTCCTCTGCTACTATCCAAGCGTTGTCTGCTATCTTTTGCATTGAAGGTCTTCCGCAGACTATTGTTTCCGACAATGGCCCACAGTTCATGTCCGCTGAATTTCAGTCATTCTGCTAGGCCAATGGTATTCAACATCTGACATCCGCGCCGTTTTCGCCTCAGTCAAACGGTGCCGCTGAACGATTGGTCCGGACTTTCAAGTCACAGATGTTGAAGTTGAAAGAGTCGCATTCTCGGGAGGACGCGTTGTTGCTCTTTTTGTCATCGTATCGCTCTCAGCCCCGAGATGGTCGCTCGCCGGCTGAGTTGCTCCACGGTCGTCCTCATCGAACCTTGATGTCTTTGCTGCATCCGCCGCATCAGGTTCCTGTGCAGCGGCAGAATCCTGCTTTTGCTCCAGGCGACGTTGTATTTTATCGCACCTATCGAGGTTCACGGCGTTGGCTCGCAGGGCGCATTCTTCGCTGCCTCGGCCGCGAGATGTATTTGGTTTTGGGGGCCACTGGTGAGGTGCGTCGGCATCTCAATCAGCTGCGCCTCTGTCGTCGCACGGGTTCTGCCGCTCCCCGTCTGCTTTCAGCGACGGTGCTGTCCGGTCAGCGCCCTGGGGACCCATCTACTGGCTCGCCTCATTCCCAGGTGTTACCGACGCTGCCTTCCATTTTGCCCCATGGGGACGCGCCGCCGCAGCCGCCGCAGCAGCCGCCGCCGCCGTCGCCTGTTCTCCCGCCGGCGCCGCCCGCATTCGACGCCTCCCTGGGTCAAACGCCACCGATCGCTTCCCGTGACCAGCCGTCCTCTTGCCCGCTCCGGACCACATGGCGTCTTCGCGCGTCGGGTACCCCGACGCAATGGAGGTCGACCCTTCGGCCGCTCCTGTCTCTTTACGGGCGCATACACCGCATGTTGACGTGCACCCTGGACTAGGCTTTCAGGTGTTTCCTAGCTCCCCTCGGACCGAATGGCCGGGTGCGGGTGGCACAGCCTCGCCTGTTGTTAGGCTCCCCACCTCTTCGCATACGTCAACATGGGGTCCTCCCCACGGCGGGCGGAAGCCTTATAACACGACCGTTCGCCGATTTGCGGGGTAGGAATGTGGTGTCACCGCCAGACACCACACTTGCTAGGTGGTAGCTTAAATCGGCCGCGGTCCATTTAGTACATGTCGGACCCGCGTGTCGCCACTGTGTGATCGCAGACCGAGCGCCACCACAAGGCAGGTCTCGAGTTACGGAATAGCACTCGCCCCAGTTGTACGACGACTTTGCTAGCGACTACACTGACGAAACTTTCTCTCATTTGCCGAGAGACAGTTAGAATAGCCTTCAGCTAAGTCCGTGGCTACGACCGAGCAAGGTCCCATTAGCCGTATCTGAAGAGAGTCTTATTTATATTGTCAACAGCGATGTACCACAACGTGGAATAAAGTTAAGTATTTGAGGAGCTGCATACTTTTCTTATTAGAATTCACTACTTATCCTGTTCCAGAATTCACGCCCGTCTGCGTTAGATAGCGTGCATTTAGGCCGCCTCTATCTACAAGGTGTTTGCACTTTTACCAACACATCAGTTATTATGTTTTTCAATATTAGGTAAACTATTGCAAGTAATTCATAAAACTTGCAGTGAAAAATAAGAGACCGCTATAAATCTGCGTTTGGTGCACGTTAGGATATATGTTGTTGCGTATGGAACATCAGATAACACATTGAATTAGTCTTTCAGCTTACAAGGATATCGCTGTCTGTCTCCAACGTCGAGAAAATGGAATGAATGTAAAGCGCTCAGTCATGCGCGTACGCGTTAGTGAAAAAGCCAGAATGAAATATTCATAAATCCAGAATGAGATTTTCACTCTGCAGCGGTGTGTGCGCTGATATGAAACTTCCTGGCAGATTAAAACTGTGTGCCGGGCCGAGACTCGAACTCCGGATATTTGCCTTTCGCGGGCAAGTGCTCTACCATCGGAGCTACCCAAGCACGATTCACGCCTCTCTTTCGGGAGTGTTAGTTCTGCGAGTTTCGCAGGAGAGCTTCTGTAAAGTTTGGATGGTAGGAGACGAGGTACTGGCAGAAGTAAAGCTGTGAGGACGGGGCCTGAGTCGTGCTTGGGTAGCTCAGTTGGTACATCACTTGCCCGCGAAAGGTAAAGGTCCCGAGTTCGAGTCTCGGCCCGGCACACAGTTTTAATCTGCCAGGAAGTTACATATTCATAAATCTCTTGTACCTCAAAAACAGTCTGAGATACTGAAACGAGATTTTGGCAAATAATACCACGCAAAGAGGAAGGTACTTTGCCATACGGTTAGTATATGAAACTTGCACCAACGTCTTCTCAACTACCCTATCGTCCGCCCCCAGTAGCTGAGTGGTCTGGGCGACAGAATGTTAATCCTAAGGGCCCGGGTTCGATTGCCGGCTGGGTCGGATATTTTCTCCGCTCAGTGACTGGGTGTTGTGTTGTCCTAGTCATCATCATTTCATCTCCATCGACGTGCAAGTCCCCGAACGGTCTACCCGACTGGAGGCCGTAGTCACACGACATTTATTTAACTACCTTCTCGGCATGGCTGAGAATTGGAGACCGGTCCTGTCGTGTAACATCTGCAAAGGTTTCTTTTGCCAGCACTTCAAACTCACTAAATTTCTTATTGTTTTTTGTCGCATTACTCTTCACCGAGGCCGAATTATTCTCAGGCGGATTTAAATGAGCATGATATAGAGGAAACTTGCTTACATTCTGCTCTGCTCTGCGTTAGCCACTGCTTCGACTTGATAGCGTGGAGATTATGACTTGTACACAAGTTCCATTGAGTCTGCCTTAGGTTAAACTTTAATCAATGGAACATTTCTTTGTGCCCAGAGCAAAATGCCCGCTTTCCTCCGCTACATTGTTGGAGCTTTACCCATCACAATGGAGAGGATGGCACGAAGTCCACTTTTATTGTCGAATTCGGAGGAATATTTCGCAGCAGAACATTATCTGTACAGCCGATGATCCTGTTCTTAGACGACCACCTATATTGCGAATGTTGTGTTCAGACGTACTGCAGTGTAATTACTAATGCAATGCCAACACTGAACATGCCTTCACAGTACGTGACGACTGTAGAACACTTAAACGCTAGAAAAAAATTTTTACAACGATAGCTAATGAACGTATATACATCTAATGCATCACACCACGTCGTTCTATTCATCCACGGCGTGGTAACACGGGCGCTTTACCAACCGAACTACTGGTGGCATGGTAGGGAAAGCTGGATCGCCATTGGCGTTACCAGGGAAACAGCGTCATGTCCTCTTCTGGGGAGCCAAACGTCAAAACTCGCAACTAATTTTAAACGCACTATACAGTATCTGATCAAAGGTAAACGGGCACCTACTAATGAAGGCTTGGATTCTGCTATGGACACCTTCAGTGACGCATGTCAATGGGAATCTGTGTGTGTGCAAACCCATTCTTCCACCACGTTCTAATTCATCTCAAAGGTAAAACTTTGAACATAGCTGCTAAGGTTCAGTGACCGTGTCAGAATTATATTAGAACAAATAAGCCCTCGATCACAAATATTAAGACAAAATTGACCAGGTTTCGACGCTACTATGAGCGTCGTCTTCAGAATTAGACTAACTGTCCTAAAACATATTAAGTATATAATACATTAATAAAATTAAAGTTTGTACTGACTGGAAAAAGATGCAGTACTTACAAGTCACATATTAAAAAAGATCTAAGCCGGAAAGGCGACGTCATGAATAGTTGTAAGTAAGATGGCGAGCCGCTAAGGGCTGCTCGTACTTTAGTGAACAAGGGCTGCCACAAGCAGCACAATCTTGTTGCAACCCTTGTTCACTAAAGTGCAACCCTTGTTCTCAAAGGTGTTCCACTGGGTTCGCGTAGGGAGGCTCTGTAGGGCAGTCTATTTCATAGATGCTGCTCTATGACAAGGGAATACTATATCATCTCCGAACTGTTCCTCTACTCTATGCAGTTCTGTAAAATGTGTTCACATCGTTACTCGTTTAGCATCTTCTGAAGGGCAATAAGGAGACCATACCCTAATGACAAAAAACGTCCTTATACTGTAACACCACCTGCTCTGTACTTTACTGTTTGCAGTACACTTGATGGAAGATAGCGTTCTCCAGCCATTCGTCAACCCCAAACCATTCCACATGACTACGATAGGGTATAGCGTGATTCATCATCGGTTCCCAGTCATCTGCAGTCCAGTGCCACCAAATCCGTGAGTTCGGAAATGTGTAGCTTATAAGCAGCCTCTCGGCCACTGTACCCCATTCTTCCTACGCACAGCCCATGCACAAGCTGGACTTGTGGTAGCATTTTGGAACTCACGAGTGTCTTCTTGCGACGGTTTGATATGCTTTTTACACCCACCTTCCGCAATGATCGACAATCCCTCACCATTCATAGGTCTGCCTGCCCTTGGATTGGCTACGGTTGTTTCTTCGCGTTCCCACTTCACCGTCGTATCACCAGCACTGCACTTGGGCTGCTTCATAAGGGCTGAAATGTCTCTGATCGATTAGTTACCCATGTGTCATCGACTGATTAGTTCACGTCTGACATCACTGAACTCTACTGGCCGATCTAATCTGCTCTTTCTGCTTCCTATCTTACAATACACCATTCCCCGTCTCCTTTTATAGAGGCGGGTCCGCCTCCGTGACATCTAGCTGTCAATTCTACATTACATAAGGGTGTTCTAATGCGTTTGATCAGACAGTGTATCTGTCAGTTAGCGAGATGCAACTCTGTATGGAAACCTTGGTGTATGACTCGACGGGGCGAGCGAGCTGTAACAGACTCCGGACAGTCGTAATAAAAGGCGGCATGTTTCGTTTCGGAAAGCCTCGGGACCTCAGCACACAGGCGCACTTCTGAACCTGCCGTCGCACAGTCAGCTCACACGCTTCAAAACCTGGAAAGAATAGAAAAAAAATTAGTCATGCTAAATCTTGCTGAAATTGCGCTGCCTAGTGCTGCGGTGCCATTTCATTCTCAAGTCGACTGAAAAACGCAACTGCTTTCGCATTTTCGAAAATGAGTCTGGGAACCTTCTCCGTTCAAATAAGTAACCCAGACCCTTTTACACTTAAGAACCAAAGAAACTGGTACGCTTCCCTAAAATCGAATAGGGACCCCGCGAGCGCGCAGAAGTGCCGCAAAACGACGTGGAATGGACTCGACTAATGTCTGAGTAGTGCCGGACGGAACTGACACCATGAATCCTGCTGGGCTGCCCGTAAATTTGTAAGAGTACGACGGGGTGGAGATTTCTTCTGCACACCACGTTGCAAGCCATCCCAGATATGCTCAATGACGTTCATGTCTATAGAGTTTGCAAACTGCGGGAAGCGTTTGAACTCAGAAGAGTGTTCCTGGAGCCACTCTGTACCTATTCTGGACGTGTATGGTGCCGCATTGTCCTGCTGGAATTTCCCAAGTTCGTGGGAATGCACAATGGACATAAACGGATGCAGGTGATCGGACAGGTTGACTACGTACGTGTCACCTGGCAGAGTCGTATCTAGATGTATGAGAAGTCCCATATCACTCTAACAGCACACTCCCTACAGCTGACATGCAGATCCATGGATTCCATAACCGTACACGGCCATCCACTCGATACAATTTGAAACGAGATTCGTCCGACCAGGCAACATGCTTCCACTCATCACCCCAATATCCGCGTTGACGGGAACAGCCGAGGCCTTAAAACTTTGGGTCGTGCATTCATCATCTGTACCCGAATGGGTCTTCGGCTATCAAAGCCCATTTCGATGATGTTTCGTTGAATGATTCGCACGCTCAGACTTGTTGATGGCCCAACATTGAAATCTGCAACAATCTGCAGAAGTGTTACACTTCCGTCACGTTGAACGATTTTCTTCAGTCGTCGTTGGTCCCGTTCTTTCAGGATCTTTTTCCGGCGCAGCAATGTTGGAAATTTGATGTCTCACAGTATTCCTGATATTCATGGTACACTCGTGAAATTGTCGTATGGCAATATCCCCTCTTCATCGCTACCTCGGAGATGCTGTGTCCCACAGCTCGTGCGCAGACTATAACACCACGTTCAAACTCATTTAAATCGTGATAACCTACCGTTGTAGCCGCAGTAATCGATGTACCAAGTGCGCAAGATACTTGTTGTCTCATATAGGCGTTGCCGACCGCAGCGCCGTATTCTGGTCTGTTTACATATCCTTGTATTTGCATAACCATGAATATACCAGTGTCTTTGGCGCTTCATTGTATATTTCAGGCTTTTATAAATTTCTTCATAAACACCAATTTCATAAGTAGTGCCGGACTCAAAACTGGTTTCTGGCGACGCTTCTTGTTGCAGGAGTTAATACCTGCATCTTCCACCAACATTTCTAGGAATAGTTTTTCGCAATTTATTTACAACCTTGTCGTAAGAATTCTTAACGCAACTAATCGTAGTGGCAAACAATTACAGAGTACGCACACGATCTGCAGAAAGCAACTTGCTGCGAGAATTACGATACACTGGCGACCTATCCTGGCTTCGCAAGCATGACATTGAAGGTCTACGACCGGAAGAGTCTGGCGTAGTGGTAATAAATGAGTCTGTAAGCAGCCAATTGCAAATATCCGACAAAATCAGTGCTTAGGATTGCCAGAGTGTTTTGGAATGCTGCAGTGAACAATGCAGAGAGTCTTGTGTAGTAGGTTATATTTGTATGCTTACAAGATGCAGTTGCTTCAGGAACCAAAGCCGATGGCCAGACCTCAGCACGAACAGATGACAATGAATATGCTTGTCGGACGTAGGCTATGGCCTTTTGGAAAAGTTTTCTTTCTCTGAAGAGTCACATTATCATGTATCCAACAAACTGAAGTCATTACGTTCGCATGTGAGAATCAAGGTGACTTCGTGTTACATGTGATAGAATAAGACGGCCCCAAGGGCTAATGAACAGTTGTACAGCTACCCGATTCTTCTTCAGTGAGTCTGGTGCCAACAGTGACTGTAACCTGGAAGTCAAGGAAGGCAGGATTCGGTTACGATTGTGTGCGAGGCTGTAATCAGTTACTATTGGTTCCCTTTTGAAGTTACACACATTCATTTTTAAACGGTAATTCCAGGCTCAGCAATAAATAAGCTATTACACGTTATTAATGAAGGAATAAACAACTGTTTAATTAATAGTGCCTTTAGTGCGTTACAATTTACCAAATGAGCATAAAATACAGACACAGCAAATAATGTTTTAAAAACGAGCCAGTGTGATCCCAATTAGGATTTTAAGGCAAGTAACTGTCACGGCTGGAGGCCTTTAACGCCAAGAACGGCAATTATAAAAAATTTTAACAAACATACTGTAAGACAGCAATGCAATGGAAAAGGTTAATTTAAAAAGACAGGCATCTGATCACGAAACGGGTGAGATAAAATGATGATAAACTTGATAGCACAACCATTTAAGTCTGCTGTAACGCCAAAAATGGCAGTTCTATAAAAAATTTGAAAAACATACTGTAAGACAGCAAATAAAACTGCAAAGGCTAATTTAAAATGACAACCAACTGATCACCAAAGAGGTGAGACAAAATGATGATAAACTTGGTAGCACAATCATTTAAACCGGCTGTAACGCCAATAATGCCAATTATATAAAAAATTTAAAAACATACAGTAAAACAGCAAATACAATAATAAAACACAGGGGCCAGTCACAGACGGTGCATCAGCAATCAACCTCTGAGTAGGTCCAGCAAAAAACACTTTACAAGTGATGAAATAGGCAGCCAAGAGTTGCATTCACTTCACAATATGGTAACTCAGACTAGTGGCAGTCTAACGAATGACTAATGATAATCTTGCTAAGAATACTTGACGCCCAATAAACCAAATGCCGGAACCGGCGGTCTGGCCTCCACTGGCAGAATACTGTGCTTAGAGCGCCCTGAACGAGAAATGAATCACTACCACCAGAGTAGAACAATCGCCAACCAACCTACAGTCAAGAAAGCTGTCAACACTACACGTCTCACCGGATAGCAGCGGCAAGGCGAGGATATGTACACTGCCGTTACATACACTAACCCCCAGGGCAGGTAACTGGGGCGTTAGCAGCCATGAGGCAGGAAAAATACTGGTAGTTGAACTTTAACAAACTGAGTGCAATAACTAGAATTCCAGGTGTGGTGTCACCGCCAGACACCACACTTGCTAGGTGGTAGCCTTTAAATCGGCCGCGGTCCGTTAGTATACGTCGGACCAGCGTGTCGCCACTATCAGTGATTGCAGACCGAGCGCCGCCACACGGCAGGTCTAGAGAGACTTCCTAGCACTCGCCCCAGTTGTACAACCGACTTTGCTGGCGATGGTCCACTGACCAAATACGCTCTCATTTGCCGAGACGATAGTTTAGCATAGCCTTCAGCTACGTCATTTGCTACGACCTAGCAAGGCGCCATTATCAGTTACTATGGATCTTGTGAATCATGTACCGTCAGACCGACGTTCATCGTTAACGGATTAAAGTTAAGTACTCCACCAGCTACGTCCAGTTTTCTAAATTCTAATTTCCTTGTCCTGTTCCAGACCTCACGCCAGCCTGCGTGAGCTAAAACGCGTGCCTTTCGGCTTCCTCTAGTAACACGGTGTTGGCTCTCCTGCCAACCACAACACCAGGAAAGCTAATCAGATCCGCCTTCCCAAGCACTCCACTCGCTGCTCTTTGCCTCAGCAACGCTATGAGCAGTAACACGAACCCAAGTCACTGGAGAATCGCAAGATCTCACAATGATGGAGGTGTCTCTACGTGAATCCAAAAGCACTCAAAGCTTGCAGGACCCGGTTTATGACTAGGTTGTGTACCCTCGTGACCAAAGGCCTTCGATCCGACAGTCCATGCACGCCGCTAGCAGACCTGACGTGTTCCCGCACTGCGCAGAGCTCGCTCTTCCTGAGTCACCAACAAAAATGCCCACTGACACGACCCAGAAGAACAACTACGTCGCCCCAAAGATAGGGCAGCAGTTACTACATATCGATAACCGCCGCTGCTGCCACTAGAGGATAGGAACACTTGCAAAACCAAGTGGCGCCAATCAACACGAGAAGAAGACAAACAACCACAATCATGTCAACTAAACGATACGGTCTGGCGTCCAACTGAGGACAAAAACCTACAAACAGCATCAATGCCAGCAGCAGCATGGCTCAGACCTTTACCTAGATATGTTAAAAGAGATCACTGTGCAGCAAAGTTGGGCCTCTGTGGTCCAACAGTAATGCACTTGACTACGAACTAAGAGGTTGTAGGACCTTGGATTTTCCAGTCTGCGTTTTAATCTAGCATTCACCTCCAAATGATGTGAGGAGCCGCCAGAAGCGACAAATGGTTCGGATTCCATGTTAAACTGTAGGTCTCGTTTCCCCAGTTGGACAACTGTGGTAGATTAGGAACACACAAGTCGCCGAAGTGGCATCCAATTGAAAGACTTGCACCAGACCAGTGAGCCAGGGTCACCTGACCTCACACCATCATTTTTTTTCCTCTGAAGATTATATAATGTATCAACTTCGAAAAACCAAGGTTACAAATCAACAGTACGTAAAGACAAGTGTTCACAATGTATTTGAAAATAGAGTACATGGATCACACATGGACAAAAACAAAACACAAGTGGAACATGTTTGTGTCACTAGTGGACCGCATCACTGTCTTAAGCTTGCCTGGAAGTGGAGGGAGCGGGCAAAGTAATGACTGAACATCATTTGTATCAAAATTTTTATTAACACTCCTCAGTAAAAGTAACTTAACAATTTAGGTCAACAGGACTTTGACGTATTAAGACAAAACCATTCAATTAGATAAAACAATTTAAGATAAATTACTGTTTTTCGATAAAACAGTCTCTTCAAAGGTTCTTTTTCGTGGTTAGAAGTGTAAACGATTGTGTATAAAACTGAAGAAAACTCCAGATAACATGGGCTTCGGACAAGGAATATGAGAGGAGAAAGACTAGTAGAGTTCTGTAATAAATTTCAGCTAGTAATAGCGAATACTCTGCTCAAGAATCACAAGAGGAGGAGGTATACTTGGAAAAGGCCGGGTGATGCGGGAAGATATCAGAAGATTACATCATGGTCAGACAGTGATTCCGAAATCAGATTCTGGATTGCGAGGCGTACCCAGAAGCGGATATAGACTCAGATCACAATGTAGTAGTGATGAAGAGTAGGCTGAAGTTTAAGAGATTAGACAGGAACATTCAATACTCAAAGAAATTGGATACGGAAGCACTAAGGAATGACGAGATACTCTTTAAGTTTCTAAGGCTATAGGTACAGCAATAAGGAATAGCTCAGTAGGCAGTGCAGTTGAAAGGGAATAGACATCTCTAAAAAGGGCAGTCACAGTAGTTGGAAAGAGAAACTTAGATACAAAGAAAGTAACTGCAATGAAGCCATGGGTATCGGAAGAAATACTTCAGCTGATCGGTAAAAGAAGGAAGTAAAAAAGTGTTCAGAACATTCAGAAATACAGAAATACATGTCGCTGAGGAATGAAATAGAGAAGCTAAGACGAAATGGCAACATGAAAAATGTGAAGTAATCGAAAAAGAAACGATAGTCGGAATTGTAAAGGAAAGTAAAAAACCACCTTCAGTGAAATTAAATGCAGGAATGGTAACACTAAGAGCGCAACCGGATATCTATTAGTAATGCAGAGGAAAGAGCAGATAGATGGTAAAAGTATATTGAAGGCCTCGATGAGGGGAATTATTGGTCTGATGTGATAGAAGAAGAAACAGGAGTCGATTTAGAAGAGATACGAAATCGAGTATTAGAATTTAAGAGAGCTTTGGAGGACTTAAGATCAAATAAGGCAGAAGGGGTAGATAACATTACAACGGAATTTCCAAAATCATTTGTGGTAGTGGTAACAAAACGACTGTTCACGTTGTTGTGTGGAATGTATGAGACTGGCAATATACCGTCAGACTTGCGCAAAAATATCATCCCCACAGTTCCGAAAACTCCAAGACCTGACAAGTGGGAGAATTATCGCACAATCAGCTTAACATCTCTTGCATCCAGGTAGCTGCCGAGAAAAATACACAGAATAAAGGAAAGGCAAAGGCACCAGAGAGACAAATCTGACGTTGGGGTTGATAATGGAAGCAACATTAAAGAAAAATTAAGACACGTTCGTAGGATTCGTCGATCTATAAAAAGCGTTCGACAATATAAAATGGAGTAAGATGTTCAAAATTCTGAGAAAAATAGGCGTAAGCTATAGGGAGAGACGGGTAATACACAATATATACAAGAACCAAGATAATAAGAATGTACGAGCCAGAAAGAAATGCTCGGATTGAAAAGAGTGTGAGACAGGGATGTAGTCTTTCGCCCCTACTGTTCAATCTGTACATCGAAGATGCAGTGATAGAAATAAATGTCCAAGTGTGGAATTAAAATTCACGGTGCAAGGATGTCAGTGATACGATTCGCTGATGATATTGCTATCCTGAATGAGAGTGAAGAGGAATTACATGAACTTCTGAATGAAAAGAACTAATGAGTACAGAATATGGATTGAGAGTAAATCGAAGAAAGACGAAAGCAATGACAAGTAACAGAAATGAGAACAACGAGGAACTTAACATCAGGTTTGATGATTACTAAGTTAAGGAAGTCTGCTACCTAGGCAGCAAAATAACCAATGACGGACGGAGCAAGGAGGACGTCAAAAGCAGACTAGCACTTACAAAAACGAAGTTCCTGGCCAAGAAAGTCTACTAGTGTCAAACATGGGCCTTAATTTAGGAAGAAATTTCTGCGAATATATGTTTAGAGCTCTGCATCGTATCGTAGTGAAACATGGAGAGTGGGAAAACCGGAACAGAAGAGGATCGAAGCATTTGAGATGTTATGCTACAGACGAATGTTAAAAATTAGGTGGACTGATAAGGTAAGGAATGAGGAGGTTCCGCTCAGAAGCGGAGAGGAAAGGAATATGTGGAAAACACTGATAAGGAGAAGGGATAGGGTGATGGGACATCTGTTAAGACATCAGGGAATGACTTCCATGGTATTAGAGGGAACTGCAGAGGGCAAACGTTTAGGGAAAGACAGGGACTGGAATATGTCCAGCATAGAATTTTGGACGTAAGGGTAAATGCTACTGTGAGATGAAGAGGTTGGCACAGGACTGAAATTCATGGCGGTCCGCATCACACCAGTGAGAAGACTAATGACGAAAAAAAAAAAAAAAAAAAAAAAAAAAAAAAATAGGTAGGCAATAAACATCTTTACAATGTGTTTGACTAAAATACAACAAATGATTCAGGTTCACTTAAAAATAGTTCATTAAAAGAAAAGTAGAACAATTAAGGTTGCTTGATATGAAATAACCCGCATCAGCAATGTGGTCCGGACGGTCGGCCCGGATATTACTTAGAGCAGGCCCTAATGCTGCTTACCACACTCCTCCCCCATTTCTAAGCAACAAGTGGGTACACGCCCTAAGCCACAAAGATACAATGATAGCCTGCCGACCAGAGAAGTAACTTTTAAGTAAAACTAGTAAAACCCTAAGTCATCACTTTACACGCTGGCAGCGAAGACAAATGATTTATAAAATGTCGTTAAAAGACGACAAGCTAGCTTGCCAAGGCGACCACCCCATTTACATCTGAATTAAAGATATTCAGCTGCCAACCGGGATTCAGCTTCAGATCACACCACAAATGTCTCGCGGTACGTAAAACATAGGTGGAAGAAGACACGAATGGTTGTCTGTAAAACCTCACCTAAGTTAAACACAAGATCGGCTTGGAAATATATCCCACTAAAATACACGCAACAATCCAGGGCTATTACAAATGATTGAAGCGATTTCATAAATTCACTGTAGCTCCATTCATTGACATATGGTCACGACACACTACAGATACGTAGAAAAACTCATAAAGTTTTGTTCGGCTGAAGCCACACTTCAGGTTTCTGCCGCCAGAGCGCTCGAGAGCGCAGTGAGACAAAATGGCAACAGGAGCCGAGAAAGCGTATGTCGCGCTTGAAATGCACTCACATCAGTCAGCCATAACAGTGCAACGACACTTCAGGACGAAGTTCAACAAAGATCCACCAACTGCTAACTCCATTCGGCAATGGTATGCGCAGTTTAAAGCTTCTGGCTGCCTCTGTAAGGGGAAATCAACGGGTCGGCCTGCAGTGAGTGAAAAAACGGTTGAACGCGTGCGGGCAAGTTTCACGCATAGTGATGTGAAAGATTCAGTGTTTAAACCTCCTCTACCAAGAAACGTGCCAGAACTACGAGCTCGCATCAACAATACTTTCGAACTCATTGATGGGGACATGCTGCGCCGAGTGTGGGAGGAACTTGATTATCGGCTTGATGTCTGCCGAATCACTAAAGGGGCACATATCGAACATTTGTGAATGCCTAAAAAAACTTTTTGAGTTTTTGTATGTGTGTGCAAAGCATTGTGAAAATATCTCAAATAATAAAGTTATTGTAGAGCTGTGAAATCGCTTCAATCATTTGTAATAACCCTGTATATTCCCTCTAAGACGCATTAGCTCGGCAATTTACAGAATTTACTGCACAAGGTGCCAGGCGAAAAAGAATATGCGTCACGGTAATGACACATTGAATATTAAACAAATTTACGTAACACCAAGCAGTCCTAAACCCTAATAATTTAAAACACACAATCAAATCGCAACTCTACAACAATTACCGAATTGAAGCTATTATCTTTTCATGCGAGCGACGCACTCGTAAAATCACCTGGTCGGACAGGAACAGAGAACAACAACAACAAGAGGCTGAACCACGTCCGATATAGAAGCAGCAAGACACTAACATGCGCAGGAAGCAAGCTAGTCACAAATATTAGGATAACAGCTTGGGGGGAGGTCCTGCACTTGTTGTTGGGCGTGGTTAGCAAATAATACCAGAACCTCTGCAAGTGCAGAGTTAACAAGACCTTGTACCAGCTCTCCATCAACTTCCTCTTCAGTCTGATCAATACATCCGCCACAACGTTCTAGCACCCCCTAATGTGGCACACGTTGAAGCGGAAGGCGGAAAGTCGGACAGTCCACTATGCAATACGCCCAGTTTTACGCGAGCGATCCAGGGGCCAACTAAGGGCCTGGTTGTCCGCCTCCAACGCGAAATCCAGGTGTTCGAGGTAGTGTTTAAATTTCTCTAGTGCAAAGAGGACAGCCAGGGCTTCCAACTCGTAAGTTGAATATTTCTTTTCAGCAGGGCACCTAGAGGCGCAGACTGTGGGTCTCCACTCGCCATCTTGCTTCTGAAGAAACACGGTAGCGAGCCCCGAGTTACAGGCGACGTTCGACCACGAAGGGTTGATTGATGTCAGAAACGGGCCGAATAGGGGCATTAATCAAAGCAAACTGAAATGCATCAAACGCAATCTGCTGGCTGTCGGTCTAGACAAACACGTCGCCATTCCCTTAAAATAGGTTTACGGGAGCGGCTCGCTCAGGAGACTTCGGAACGAATTTTCAGAAAGACATTCCAACGTAAGAAGCTATCCCTATCTTAGTCTTAGTAGGGCGGAAACTGTAAACAGCTCGGGTCCTAGACCGATCAGTCCTGACGTCCTTGGCCAAGACTAGAGGCCCCAGAAAAGATATCTCACAACGATCTAAGGTAATTTTACTCGGTTTCACAGTTAGCCCAGCTTGCCTAAGATGCTCCAGAACGAGTCGGAAATGCTCCAAGTGCTCGGAGAAGGTGGCACTGTAAATGACAAAATCGTCCAAATATTTATACACTCCTGAACATCAGATCTCCGAACAGGGAATCGAGTAACCTAGAAGAAACTGCTGCCCTGGTAGAAATGCCAAAAGGCACCCACTAGAAGTCGTGTAAGTTCCAGTCAGTGTAAAAGGCAGTGGCCGCCTTGGATTCTTCTACAAGGAGAAGCTTTTAATACGCCTCGTTACGATCGAAAACGGAACAGCAGTGATCCTCGGGAAACGATGAAAAACACTCATCTAAATCAGGAAGAGGGACAAATTCTAAGATTGTCATTGAGAATACGATAGTCCATAACGGAACGAAAAACCTCCCCCCCCCACCCCCCACCCCCCACCACCCTTATTCTCAGGCACCAAAAATACTGATGATGCACACAGTGAATTGGTCAGAATTATGACACTCTCAGCGAGAATTTTATCTACCAAATCACGCAATACCTTCATCTTAAATGAAGATAGCTGGTACGGTGATTGCTTGACTGGAAGATGATCGGAAAGTAAACTTCGATATTCAATGCGATTAGTTATACCTAATTTATCCGTCAAAAAATCCGGGAAACCACGCAACATCTGAAGGCCAGCCACACCCTGATCAGGAGGTAAGTGCACAACATCAAACCCCACCCCACTAACGTTACTATTACAGAGACATACACTCCTATAATGGCAGCAAAAGCAGGGCGGAAACTCCGCCTCAGGTGGGTTTGGCGTAAGACTGAGATGACATATTCTCAAAGCCTCTCCTTTGATCGGCTTCTTTAACGTCCTGCAGAAGTTATCCAAGACACCTTAGGCAGTCAGCCTCTTGACAAACAAGACCCTGGAACGATGCTCCGATTTAATCCCTTACAAAAATAGTGGCAACAATCTCATACTCAACCAATGGCTCAACCATGGCTGCCACGTGTTCTTCACGAATGTACTCAACTAGGTTCTCGTAATCACGTTTGACACAAAAAAATATTGATTAAGGAGGTGGTCCTTAACTCTGTCAGACAAGTGCTCATTTATCACGTGGGGGCGCAGTTCCATTAAGCAGCCTCACTGACCATTTAGGCCAAGGACCCTTGACGCAAAGGATACATCAACCGAAAAACGTTTTCCCACGACATTTTAAAAACGTTAACATTTTCTTCTAAGCTAACAGTAAACAACATGTGAGACCATAACTTTTCCCGGCGAATTGAATGTTCAAATAACTTACGGGTTTGCTGCCGGGTGACGTTGTCGACCACCGCCGATATTTCGACAGGAGCACACCCTGCCATTCTCAAGGCACAACTGCAAGGAGGAAGCAATGTACAAGGGAATTTAATACCTCGGTTCACTGAGGAGAAACAAGGAAGATACCACACACAGAACAAGTAACTGCAGAGTCAACACACAACCAAAGATACCCAACATCAGAAATATCGATGTGACTATTAATCAACAGGTGGGGTAGCATTAATTCTGTCCTTCTGTTTTTTGGTGATAGCCAGAGCCAGATTCCAAGCAGCATTTAAATAAAATCCACCATCTCTGTTTATAAGGTTGCTTGATAGTTTGATTTCGACAGCTTCCTTAATAACACTATCCCAATAGCTGGACGTGCAAGCCAGAATCTCCGTGTTGTTGTATTCCATAGGATAACCGGTGTCAAGGCAATGTTCTGCAATAGCGGATTTGCTCGGCTGTTGTAAGCGTGTGTGACGCGTATGGTCAATACACCGGTCTTCCACAGCCCTGATTGTCTGACCAATATATGACATGCCAAAACTGCAAACCAAGATCATCTTTAACGGACGCCCACAGGGCCTTAATCTTAGAAGGTGGTCGAAAAACACATTTCACATCATATTTCCGCAAAATACGACCAATCCTGTTGGAAATGCTTCCTGCGCAAGGCAATAAGTCCGTAGACTTAGGTGTCACTTCGTTGCTATCGTCACTCAGCCGTTGCACAGAAGGGTGATAGCGCAACGCACGTTTGATCTGCCTCTCACTATAACCATTCTGACTAAAGGTGACTTCGAGATGTGATATCTCAGCTGCCAAACTTTCAGGGTCTGAGATAACGTGGGCCGTATGAACCAAGGTACCAAGTACTCCTTCACGCTGAGCTGGATGGTGACAACTATCAGCTCGCAGATACAACTGAGTGTGAGTAGCCTTCCTATAAACAGAATGTCCCAACGTACCATCAGTCTTCCTTCTCACCAACGTATCAAGGAAGGGAAGGCATCCATTCTTTTCCACCTCCATAGTGAACTGACTATTCGGGTGGATTGAATTCAGGTGTTCCAAAAACCGGTTTAAATTCTCACTACCATGAGTCCAAACAGTAAAAGTATTGTCTACATATCTGAAAAAACACTCAGGTTTCAATGTCGCTGACTCCAATGCACATTCCTCAAAGTCCTCCATAAACAAATTGGCCACAATAGGTGACAACGCGCTTCCCATTGCAACTCCATGAGTCTGTTCGTAGTACTGACCATTCAATAAAATGTAAGTGGAAGTCATCACATGTCGAAACAAATTTGTCAACATGACACCAAACTTAACCTCCATTAGCTGCAAGGAACCAGAGAGAGGAACGCGAGTGAATTAGTGCTAGCATTGAGAATGGCAGGGTGTGCTCCTGTCGAAATATCGGCGGTGGTCGACAACGTCACCCGGCAGCAAACCCATAAGTTATTTGAACAGTAAACAACATAATTTACCCAACTCCTGTTGTGTGTCGATAGCAAGGCATTGTAGCCTGCACAACATATTCAAAAAGGGATCAGCTAATTTAGCAAAAGTGGACTGAGCGTTTTGTGGTCCCCAAAGAAACAGTTTCGTTTCTGGTAAGCACCGGATTTCGCGATTTACTAAGCCACTGATCATTCCCCCTCTTTAAGGCTTTCAAAGAAATTTGCAAATTTATCACTCTATTATGGATTTGATCACCCTCAGTTCTGAACTGGGAATCTGTGACTGCTGAAGCCACGCCTTCAACTCTCCGCAGCCCGTGTGTAATTTTCACCTGCATGAAGTAAAGCTGGGTGCACAAGGGTGTACTACGGTGAAGAAACTTTAAGGCTAGTTCCATCTGTGACAGGTATGCGACGCTGTAATCAATGCCCATGCTCACCTGACCAATACTCTCCGCCATCACCTGCAGCAGAGCCCCCACATCTGTGCGAAGATGCACCGAATGCTCCACAACGTCCTCATCCTCTACCAATCCTCGCATTTTGTTCTCAAATCTCACCTGGTCCTTGCAGAGCCAGCCTATTCCCTCCATGACTCGAGGCTTCGTAACAGACAAATGCACCTGATACCCAAAGCCAAAAAACAGCAAATTGAGCCCACCCATACACAATACAAGTATTGAGGTATATATACAGGGTGTATCATAGTTAATGGCGCAAGTGCATACCTTAAGAGCTACGAGCAATTTTTCATCTTCGATACTGTGAATCAAATCTCTTCTACAGTAAGTTCTTTGCTTTCCATGCTTATTGCTCTTAAGGAATGCATTTTGTACCACATGCTTACTGGACTTTTTCTTTGTTTTCGTACATACTACCAGTTTCAAAATTATGGAAAGCAAAGAACTTGCAGTAGAAGATGTTTGTTTCACAGTATCGAAGATGAAAAAATTGCTCGTATTTCTTAAGGAATGCATTTTCGACTCTACGCTCACTGAGACCTTTTTGTTTCTAGTATTGTGTACTTTCAGCTGTAGTCGTTTGCGCCGTTAATTATGATACACATTGTATATGTATATATGGAAGATGTTTATTACAATTCAACCCTTCAGCTTGCAGAAACGACGACGCTCTGCTACCAGAATGGTACACACTACTGGAATAAAGTTGTATGGGAGTGAAAGAGTCGAATGAAATAAGGATGAAACATCATTTGTATCACTATTTTTTATTCACAGCCCTTAGGGGAAGTAACTTTACCAGTCAGGTCATCAGGACATTGACATATTAAGACAAATCCATACAATAGGATAAAACAATTTAAGAACAATTACTAATAATCAGTAGAACAATCTCTTCAAAGTTTCTTTTCCTTTGTTAGAAGGATTGACGTTTAAGTAGAAACTCTTCAAAACAGGTAGGCAATTTAGAATGTATTTGCCTAAAATACAACAAATAATTCTGGTTTACCTAAAAGGAGTTCATTAAAAGAAAAGAAAAATAACTGATATGAAACCAACACACATCGGGCAATGTGGTATCGAAATTACTTTGTGCAGGCCCGATATGCTGTTCACCAACTCCTCCTTTTCTAAGCAACCAATGGGTACACGTCTCAAGGCATAAACATACAACGATATCCTGATGAACAGAGAATTAACTTTCAAGTAAAACTGGCAAATCCCTAAGTCATCATATTACACGCTGGCAGAGTGGACAAAACAGTTGCAATAAGCCGGTAAAAGATAAGGTATATGGCCAAGGCGACCACCGCCATTTACATCTGACTGTAAAGAAGATTAGCAGGCAACCAAGATTCAGCTTCAAGTCACACTAGGAATTGGAAATGGTAAATACGTAACTATAACGTGGTATGGAAAACGTAAGTGGATGGCAGACGCGAACGTTTGGCTGATGAACTTCACCTATGTTAAACACGAGCTTGGCTTGGGAGTATACCCCACCCAAAATACATACAAAAAGATTTGCCCCGTAGACTTACTGAACGATATAACAGAAAAAAAAATTTTATGTTACAGATAATGACACATCGAACACACAAAATTTACATACCCAAAAGCAGTCATAACCCCTTATAATTTAAAACACACAATCAAATTCTATGAAAACTACCAAATTGAAACTCTATATTTCCATAAAAACGACACATTCCTTAAATCAACTGGCGAGACACAATAGCAGGAAACAACAGCAGGAGGCTGAACTGCATCCAGTATATGAGTAGTAAGACAGAAATACATAGAGGAACCGAACAAGTCACAATTATCACACTCACTTTGCAAAATCAGACATAACGTCTGATAGGATTGCCGCAAACAGTGATTTTACAATGTAACTTTTATGATACTAATTTACTATTTCACGAATGCAAGCCCTTTTCATCTTGCCTAATCAACATCAAATGAACCAAAACGTACCTGATATTTCGGTTACAGGAGTAACCCGTCCAAATACAGGAACTTTCACATGCTGAGTCACATAAAATTGATTGGCAGAATGCACGTCATTTATATTAATTATAACACTATTATCGACAGGTGGCGTATGGTACATTTGTTACATTACATATGCACACACAGTATTCAGTAGATTTTTGTAATTATCTTTTATCTCTAAAAATAATTAAAATCTGTAGATGTCAAGGTTAAAATCTGTACTTATCAAAATTAAAAAACAGTAAAATTATCATTTTTATACGATGTTAAGATGGTCCTAGAGGAACCTAAACCGGTCATATGAATAAACATTTTGCAATCAAGATGGATTAAAAGTTACATCGTATCACACTCACAGCAGGATTTACGAAAGCCGTGTGGTCTCAGCACAGAAGCGAGGAACTAAGAGCACCTACTCATCATCTAAAATTGCTGCGGGATACCAGACAACGGAAAGGCTTGGAGCCACCAGGCGATGTGTGGATGTCGACGACCCAACGCCCGCCTCGAAATCTGATCGGCCAAAGGAATAATGCGTGCAATCCTATTTCCGATGCACGTCCCTATTGTCTGGAAGATGCTCAGCCAGAGAAACTTGGAAGTCACACTGGTGCAGAACAAACAGCCAGACCGTTGCCCAACAGACCTGCACTGTCCGTTCCGCTACACTCACTGCCTCTACAGGAGAAATGGACTCGACGTCACTTGAGCCAAAAGTACCATACCCCCTTCACACCAATGATCATATTTCGGGAGATGTGACGCGAGATAACAGTTGTGCAATGGTTCAACTAGGAATGCCTGAGTTGTGTAGCATGGCTATTTTATCTGAACCTTATCGCTAGTGTATTTCAGAGCACGATTAGCGAATTCCTTTAATTAACAGTCGTTCAGTTATATTGCTCTGTAACTGCAGTGACTGTTCCCCACATCACTGTTTTTCTGCCTCTCTGGTGTACTCCTTAGAAATTTCGAAGCCCTGGAAACTACAAAAAGGGTGGCCAAGATTTTGACTCGAGGACGGTGCTCGGACACAAGTGTCGAAACACTCAGCCTGGCTGTCACGTTTTCCCCCATCACCACGTCACGTTGTCTGAGCGCGAGGTGCGGGAAGAGGGGAAAACTGTGAATGCTGGGTGACAGTTATTGAAGTTTAGACAAAACATAAATTAATTACAAACTGTGGCGTGCATACACTTTATTCAGTTTGTGAACGTCACTAGAGATTATCGAATTTAGGTTATGACATGTTCGATATACCTGCTATGATTGGCGATTATGTGGAGCAGACGAATAACGAAATTCTGCATGACCAGCTGTAGTCTCGGAACATGACGTCCTGAATGATTGTTTTCAGCTCAGTAATGCTTTTGGGGTTATTGCTGTACACCGTGTCTTTAATATAGCCCCACAAAAAGGAGTCGCATGTGTTCAGAGCCGGAGAATTCGCGTATCCTGGAACCAGAATGCGGTCCTCAAAGTGTTCCTCCAGGACATCAAACACTTTCCTGATTCGGTGGAATCGAGCTCCGTCTTGCATGGACCATATCTAGGTGATATCAGGGTCACTTTGGATAATGGGAATGGAATCATTTCAAAAACTTTTACGTACCATTCGGTAGTCACCGTACCATCAAGGAATGTCGCACCGACTGCTCCGTGACTGGACACTGCGCACTACACAGTCCCCCGTTGGGGGTGAAGAAATTTCCCGATCGCGAAATTCGTGTTCTCAGTCCATCAAATGAGCCAATTTTGCTTATTCGTCAATAAGCAAAATTGGCGAACCCATCCAAATGGAAGTGACCTTCGTCGCTCAACCAAACCATACAATTTCCATCATGCGCCGTGGCCAACCGTCCAGTTTGAACGTACCAAAGCAAAACCGATCATAAGTTATGACGATTTTATTTCTTTCTTTTTTTTGCGTCATCAGTCTTCTGACTGGTTTGATGCGGCCCGCCACGAGTTTCTCTCAGGTGCCAACCACTTCATATCAGAGTAGCACTTGCAACTTGCGTCCTCAATTACTTGCTGGATGTGTTCCAATCTGTGTCTTCCTCTACAAATTTTGCCAACTCCATCTAGAACCATGGAAGTTATTCCATGATGTCTTAACAGATGTCATATCATCATGTTCCTTCTCCTTCTCACTGTTTTCCACATATACCTTTGCTCTCCGATTCTGCGCAGAATCTCCTCATTCAGTCCACCTAATTTTCAAGATTCGTATGTAGCACCACATCTCAAATGCTTCGGTTCTCTTTAGTTCTGGTTTTCCAACAGTCCATGTTTCACATCCGTGCAACGCTGTGCTCAAAAGGTACATTCTCAGAAATTTCTTCCTCCAATCAAGTTCTATGTTTGATACCAGTAGACTTCTCTTTGCCAGGAATGCCCACTTTGCCAGTGATAGTCTGCTTTTGATGTCCTCCTTACTCCATCCGTCATTGGTTATTTTGTTACCTAGGTAGCATAATTCCTTAACTTCATGTACTTCGTGACCATCAATCGGTGATGTTAAGTTTCTTGCTATTCTCATTACTTTTGTATTTCTTTGATTTACTCTCTGTCCTTATCCTTGTTAAACCATTCATCCATTCAGTAGATCCTGTCATTCTTCTTCACTTTCACCGAGAATAGTAATGTCATCAGCGAATCGTATCATTGATATGTTCTCATCTTGAATTTTGATTCCACTCCTGAACCTTTCTTTAATTTCCGTCATTGCTTCTTCGATGTACAGACCGAACAGTAGCGGAGAAAGATTACATCCCTATCTTATACCCTCTTTAATCAGACCACTTCGTTCTTGGTCGTTCACTCTCATTATCCCCTCTTCGCACTTGGACATACTGTATGTTACCCGTCTCTCCTTCTAGCTTATCCTTGTTTTTCTCAGAACATCTTGCACCATTTTATATTGTCGAACGGTTTTTCCAAGTCGACAAATCCTATGAACGTGTCTTGATTTTGCTTTATTCTGGCCTATATTATCATCCACAACGTCAGAATTTCCTCTTTCCTAACGCCAAGCTGATGGCCATCTAACACATTCTTATTTTTCTTTTTCATTCTTCTGTATACTATCCTTGTAAGCAACTTGCATGCATGAGCTTTTAAGCTGATTGTGTGATCATTCTCATATTTGTCAGTTCTTGCAATCTTCGGAACTGTGTGGATGAGATTTTTCCGAAACTCAGGTAATATGACATACATTCTACACACCAACGTGAATATCGTTTTGTTTCCACTTCCCTCAATTATATTAGGAGCGTCATGGAATGTTATCTATCCTTTCTGCCTGATTTGATCTTAAGTCCTCCAAAGCTCTCTTAAATTCTGATTCTAATACTGGATCACCCATTTCTTCTAAATTAAATTACGTTTCTTCTTCTATAACATTATGCAAATCTTTCTCCTCATAGAGTTCTTCAATGTACTCTTTGCACCTATCAGCTCTTTCCACTGCATTTAATAGTTAAATTCACGTTGCAATCTTAATGATCTCACCCTTGCTTGCAATTTCACCGAAGGTTGTTTTGACTTCCCTGTATGCTGAGTCAGTCTTTCCGGCAATCATTTCTTTTTTGATATCTTCGCATTTTTCGTGCAGCCATTTCGTCTTAGCTCTCCTAAAGTCCCTATTTATTTCAGTCCTCATAGACCTGCATTCCTGAATTTCCGTGAACATTTTTATACTTCCTTCTTTCATCGATCAACCGAAGTATTTCTTCTGTTACACGTGTTTTCTTCACAGTTCCTTCTTTGTACCTATATTTTCCTTTCCAACCTCTGTGATTGCTCTTTTTAGATCTGTCCATTCCTCTTAAGCTGTACAGCCTACAGACTTATTTCTCGAAGCCGTCTCTACGCCTTAGTACTTTCGTATCCCACTGCTTTGCATATTGATTATTTCTGACTAATCTCTAAACTTCAGCCTACCCTTCGTAGTTTCTAGATTGCGATCTGAGTATTTATCTGCCCCTGGGTACGCCTTGAAATCCAGTATCTGATTTCAGATTTTCTGTCTGACCATAATGTAATATAAATGAAATCTTTCTGGAACACCCGGTCTTTTCCAAGTACACCTTCTCCTTTTGTGACTCTTGAGTAGAGCATTCGCTATTACTAACTTAAATTTATTACAGAACTCAGTCTTTCTGCTATCTCATTCCTTGTCCCAAGCTCCAGTAACCTTTTCTTCTGTTCCTTACCTTACAACTGCATTCCAGTCCCCCATGACTATTACACATCCATCTCCCTTTGCATAGTATATTACCCATTTAATATCTTCATATACATTCTCTATCTCTTCTTCTTCAGCTTGCGACGTCTGCATGTGTACCTGAACTATCGCTGTCGGTGTTGGTATGTTGTCGATTCTGATAAGAACAACCCTGCTGAAAATGGTATACCACATTCAAGCTTCTGACAAATCGCGATTCGACCTAAGGAACGTTATCCTTCCGTTGGTTACTGATTCTTTTTCTCATGATCAAGCCCCATTTGGCAGTCCCCTCCCAGAGGTCAGAATGGGGGACTATTCCGGAATCTTTTGCCAATGGAGAGATCATCACGACACTTCTTCAGTTATAGGTTCCATGTCCTGTGGATACACGCTATGCTTTTTTAATGCAGTGGTTTCAATTGCCTTCTGCATTCTCATGTCGTTGGTCATTCCTGATTCTTCCGCCTTTAGGTGCATTTTCCCCACCCCAAAAACCAGAGAGTACCCTGAACGGCTGTCCGCTATTCTGACGTACTTGCAAGGGTGTTGGCAGAATTAAGGTGACTTCAAAAGTGGGGAGTCTTCGGTAGCCAATATTGGTTATTAATCGAAATATTAGCGGTGGTGGTTTTCTAACCCGGGACTGAGGACGTTTTGATTATCAAACGAAGACACTATCGCTAGACTACGGGTGTGCAGTTCAAAAATTGCCACTCTGTTAATGGCTGTGCAGTTGCACCGCATTCGACCTGGTTTTATCACAAACAAAACAAATTTTCTGTATTATTTCATTGTTTGTGGTGTAGTGAAGGTATAATATAATTTTGTCTCGCACAAGCTGTCGCCATCCAGACAGATGCAGACAATCTCACAGAGATTGGTACTCAAGTTGCCACATAATCCTGACTTAATTAGTTTCATAATTGGGAAAACGTCTTGCACACAAATACTTCGATCGAGAAATTGTAGCGCCTTCGCAACTTCATTCTGAAGACTTGGAAGCTTTACTTGAGCAAAGCAATATAGGCGTCCTTCACGATTTTAATGTAAACATGTTTGTCATTACAAATGGACTTGTCTTGCAGGTTAATTAGTTACGTCTGCATGCAGAGGAGTGCTTTCAACTGAAACGGCAAACGGGCCCGAAAACAACTCCAAAATATCTGTAAGACTGACAGTGTCCTCCAAAACTTTTTCAAACTATCATTGTAATTCTTTCAAGGCCACAATGAATTCTTGAGGCTTCGCGTTTCATTTAACGCCAGCGAGCTTAGGGAGCTGGACTCTAAGCCGTCAGAACGTGTCCCTTCTGCAAAGCGATTTTCTTTTTAAATATGCCTCCAACAAATCAGACAAAACCATGCTTTGTAGTCTCTTACTAAGGACAGAGTGCAATCAAATCCACTTAAAATGCGAAGAGGGCAATCCATTCGTAATGTTCTAATGTTCGTTCCTGCACTCCTTTTTCCTAATTAGATTTTATCGAAAAATCGTTCCAACCATGCCCCTTGATTTAACCAATTAATTAAATTTTTAAATTCTTTCTGAATGATATTTTAATGTCGTTCTACATCTACATCCATACTCGGCAAGTCATCTAACAGTGTGTGGTGGAGGGTATCTTGAGTTCCTCTATCGGTTCGAACTTCTATTCCAGTCTCGTATTGTTCGTGGAAACAAAGATTGTCGGTATGCCTCTGTGTGAGCTCTAATCTCTCTGATTTCATCCTTATGGTCTCTTCGCGAGATATACGTAGGAGGGAGCAAAATACTGCTTGACTCCTCAGTGAAGGTATGTTCTCGAAACTTCAACAAAAGCGCGCACCGCGCTACTGAGCGTCTCTCTTCCAGAGTCTTCCACTGGAGTTTGTCTATCATCAAAATGGTTCAAATGGCTCTGAGCACTATGGGACTTAACATCTGTGGTCATCAGTCCCCTAGAACTTAGAACTACTTAAACCTAACTAACCTAAGGACATCACACACATCCATGCCCGAGGCTGTCTATCATCTCCGTAACGCTTTCGCGATTACTAAGTGATATGTAACGAGAGGCACTGCTCTCCGTTGGATCTTCTCTATCTCTTCTATCAACCTTATCTGGTACGGATCCCACATCGGTGAGCAGTATTCAAGCAGTGGGCGAACAAATGTACTGTAGCCTACTTCCTTTGTTTTCGGAATGCATTTCCTTAGGATTCTTCCAATAAATCACAGTCAGGCATCTGCTTTACCGACGATTAATTTTATATTTTAAATCACTCTTAATGCCTACTCCCAGATACTTTATGGAATTAACTGCTTCCATTTGCTGACTTGCTATATTGTAGCTAAATAATAAAGGATTTTTCTTTCTATGTATTCGCAGTGCTTTACACTTGTCTGCATTGAGATTCAATTGCCATTCCCTGGACCATGCGTCAATTCGTTGCAGATCCTCCTGCATTTCAGTACAATTTTCCTTCGTTACAACCTCTCGATATACCACAGCATCATCCGCAAAAACGCTCAGTGAACTTCCGATGTTATCGATAAGGTCATATATATATATATATATATATATATATATATATATATATATATATATTCTGAACAGCAATGCTCCTACGACACTCCCCTGCGGCACACCTGAAATCACTCTTACCTCGGAAGACTCCTCTCCATTGAGAATGCCATACTGCGTCCTGTTATCTAGGAACTCTTCGATCCAATCACACAATGGGTTAATTGTGCATATGCTCTTGCTTTGTCCATTAAACGACTGTGAGGAACTGTATCAACCGCCTTGTGGAAGTCAAGAAACACTGCATCGACCCTACTGGCCATTAAAATGGCTACACCAAGATGAAATGCAGATGATGAACGGGTATTCATTGGACAAATATATTATACTAGAACTGACATGTGATTACATTTTCACGCAATTTGGGTGCATAGATCCTGAGAAATCAGTACCCAGAACAACAACCTCTTGCCGTAATAACGGCCTTGATACGCGTGGGCATTGAGTCAAACGGAGATTGGATGGCGTGTATAGTTACAGCTGCCCATGCAGCTTCAACACGATACCACAGTTCATCAAGGGTAGTGACTGGCGTATTGTGACGAGCCAGTTGCTCGGCCACTATTGACCATACGTTTTCAGTTGGTGAGAGATCTGGAGAATGTGCCAGCCAGGCCTGCAGTTGAACATTTTTTGTATCCAGAAAGGAATGTACAGAACCTGCAAGTTGCGGTCGTGCATTATCCTGCTGAAATGTAGGATTTCGCAGGGATCGAATGAAGGGTAGAGCCACGGGTCGTAACGCATCTGAAATGTAACGTCCACTGTTCAAAGTGCCGTCAATGCGAACAAGAGGAGACCGAGACGTGTAACCAATGGCACCCCATACCATCACGCCGGGTGATACGCCAGTATGGCGATGACGAATACACGCTTCCAATGTGCGTTCACCGCGATGTCACCAAACACAGATGCGACCATCATGAAGCTGTAAACAGAATCTGGATTCATCCGGAAAAATGATGTTTTGCCATTCGTTCACCCAGGTTCGTCGTTGAGAACACCATCTCAAGCGCTCCTGTCTGCGAGGCAGCGTCAAGGGTAACCGTAGCCATGGTTTCCGAGCTGATAGTCCATGCTGCTGCTAACGTCTTCGAACTGTTCGTGAAGATGGTTTTTGTCTTGCAAACGTCCGCATCTGTTGACTCAGGGATCGTGACGTAGCTGCACGATCCGTTACAGCCATGCTGATAAGATGCCTGTCATCTCGACTGCTAGTAATACGAGGCCGTTGGGATCCAGCACGGCGTTCCGTATTACCCTCCTGAACCCACCGATTCCATATTCTGTCAACAGTAACCGGATCTCGACCAACGCGAGCAGCAATGTCGCGATACGATAAACCGCAATCGCGATAGGCTACAATCCGACCTTTATCAAAGTCGGAAACGTACGCATTTCTCCTCCTTACACGAGGCATCACAACAACGTTTCACCAGGCAACGCCGGTCAACTGCTGTTATAGTATGAGAAATCGGTTGGAAACTTTCCTCATGTCAGCACGTTTTAGGTGTCGCCACTAGCGCCAACCTTGTGTGAATGCCTTGAAAAGCTAATCATTTGCATATCATAGCGTCTTCTTCCTGTCGGTTAAATTACGCGTCTGTAGGTCGTCATCTTCGTGGTGTACCAATTTTAATGGCCAGTGGTGTACCTGTGAACCCGTGTCTATGGCCCTCTGAGTCTCGTGGATGAATAGCGCGAGCAGGGTTTCACACGATCGTCTTTTTCGAAACACATGCTGATTTCTGCAGAGTAAATTTCTAGTCTCCAGAAAAGTCATTATACTCGAACATAATACGTGTTCGAAAATTCTACAATTGATCGACGTTAGAGATATAGATCTATACTTCTGTAGAGCTGTTCGCCGTCCCTTCTTGAAACCGGGGATGACCTGTGCCCTTACCCAATCTTTTGGAACGGTACGCTCTTCTAGAGAACTACGGTACACCGCTGCAAGAAGGGGGGCAAGTTCCCTCGCGTACTCTGTGTAAAATCGAACTGGTGTCCCATCAGGTTCAGCGGTCTTCCCTCTTTTGAGCGATTTTAATTGTTTTTCTATCCCTCTGTCGTCTATTTCGATATCTACCATTCTGTCATCTGTGCGACAGTCTAGAGAAGGAACTACAGTGCAGTCTTCCTCTGTGAAACAGTTTTGGAAAAATACATTTACTATTTCGGCCTTTAGTCTGTCTTCGTCTGTTTCAGTACCACTTTGGTCACAGAGTGTCTGGACATTTTGTTTTGATCCACCTACCGCTTTGACATAAGACCAAAATTTCTTAGGATTTTCTGCCAAGTCAGTACATAGAACTTTACGTTCGAATTTGTTGAATGGCTCTCGCATGGTTCAAATGGTTCAAATGTCTTTGAGCACTATGAGACTTAACAGCTATGGTCATCAGTCCCCTAGAACTTAGAACTACTTAAACCTAGCTAACCTAAGGACATCACACAACACCCAGTCATCACGAGGCAGAGAAAATGGCTCTCGCATGGCCCTCCTCACACTACATTTTGCTTCGTGTAATTTTTCTTTGTCTGCAAGACTTTGGCTGTGTTTATGTTTGATGTGAAGTTCCCTTTGCTGACGTGGCAGTTTTCTAACTCGGTTGTTTTACCACGGTGGCTCTTTTCCATCTCTTACGATCTTGCTTGGCACATACTCATCTACTGCTTATTGTACGATGGTTTTGAACTTTGTCCACTGATCCTCACCACTATCTGTACTGGAAACAAAACTTTTGTGTTGAGCGGTCAAGTACTCTGAAATCTGCTTTTTGTCGCTTTAGATAAACAGAGAAATCTTCCTACTTTTTTTAATATTTTCATTTACGGCAGAAACAACCGATGCTGTGACCGCTTTATGATCGCTGATTCCCTGTTCAACGTTAAGTGTTTCAAATATTTCGGGTCTATGTGTCACCAGAAGGTCTAATATCTTATCGCCACGAGTCGGTTCTCTGTTTAACTGCTCAAGGTAGTTTTCACATAATGCACTTAAAAAATTTCTCTGGATTCTTTGTCCCTGCCACCCGTTATAAACGTTTGAGTCTCCCAGTCTATATCTGGTAAAGTAAATCTCCACTCAAAACTATAACATAGTCGAGAAATTTCATAGCAAATATGCAGTACTCGTCGTTTATTCGAACTAAGAACTCCCATGCCTCTCTTCTGTCATTCCCGCTCATTTTAAGGGTTATTTTTACACGTTCCATTTACCTGACACGTTCCACATCATTACGAAGTATCGTATTCATGATCTATGGAACAAGTACTAATCTAATCTAAATCGTTAGACTGCCACTTTTGATGCACACAGCCACTGGACCCGTCAAAGTCCGTCATACCGCGAACAAATAACGAAGGGTACACAGCTCTGACACCACGATTCTGCCGAACTCAGAGAGTTGTGCCGACCGAAAAATGGCGCACAGCAATACTCAACGAAACGCCGCACTGTTACTAGCACTTGAGAAGGACAGAGCAACGCCGAGCGACATGCCGGGCCTCGGCCCGTACACATTGAGCGCGTGAAAATTTTCACGCCTAGAAGTTGGATGTGCGAGATAAGTGTCCTTCCAATAGGAATTAGGTGCTATGGAACTGAGCAGGCGAACGTCCGTAGGTAGCAAGTCTGATCTTCTCGTTCCCCAGCCCATTCGTTAAGAGGTTACCAGAGCACGCATTCTTCTCAAACATGGATTTCTTTGCAGGAGAGATAGGAGGTGTCCAGGAAGTTTTGGCTTGCCTCAAGGCGTGAATGTTCGTTACGGTACCTCAAAGCAAAATTCTGTTTAAACTTCTAGAATACAGCCTTCTGATTGAATCATTCTGTCGTTGTCGGGAAAGCCCACACTTTTGCAGTGTGTATACTTGCAAAGTCTTTCATTCATCAGTTTCAGGATCGTGTCTTGGTGTAGGAGAAATCTCCTGGCTCTGGCTGAAGTATAATGAGACAGAGAAGAATAGGACATTGTTCGATGCTGTTACGTATTTTCATTTGGCGTTTGACACAGTTCCCCACAGTCGTTCAATGAACAAAGAGCATATGAACTATCAGACCAATTGTGTGATTGGATTGAAGAGTTCCTAGATAACGGGACGCAGCATGTCATTCTCAATGGAGAGAAGTCTTCCGCAGTGAGACTGATTTCAGATGTGCCACAGGGGAGTGTCGTAGGACCGTTGCTGTTCACAATATATATAAATGACCTTGTCGATAACATCGGAAGTTCACTGAGGCTTTTTGCGGATGATGCTCTAGTATATCGACAGGTTGTAATAATGGAAAATTGTACTGAAGTGCCGGAGGATCTGCAACGAATTGACGCATGGCGCAGGGAATGGCAATTGAGTCTCAATGTAGACAAGTGTAAAGTGCTGCGGATACATAGAAAGAAAGATCCTTTATCATTTAGCTACAATATAGCAGGTCACGAACTGGAAGCAATTAATTCCATAATGGTTATGGGAGTAGGCATTAAGAGTGATTTAAAATATAAAATTAATCGTCGGTAAAGCAGATGCCTGACTATGATTTATTGGAAGAATCCTAAGGAAATGCAGTCCGAAAACAAAGGAAGTAGGCTACAGTACACTTGTTCGTCCACTGCTTGAATACTGCTCACCGGTGTGGGATCCGTACCAGATAAGGTTGATAGAAGAGATAGAGAAGATCCAACGGAGAGCAGTGCGCTTCGTTTCACGATCATTTAGTAATCGCGACAGCGTTACGAAGATGATAGATAAACTCCAATGGAAGACTCTGCAAGAGAGACGCTCAGTAGCTCGGTACGGGCTTTTGTTGAAGTTTCGAGAACATACCTTCACCGAGGAGTCATGCGGTATATTGCTACCTCCTACGTATATCTCGTGAAGAGACCATAAGGATAAAATACGCGAAATTAGAGCCCACACAGAGGCATACCGACAATCTTCTTTTCCACGAACAATACGAGACTGGAATAGAAGGGAGAACCGATAGAGGTACTCAAGGTACCCTCTGCCACACACAGTTAGGTGTCTTGCGGATCATGGATGTAGATGTAGGTGTAGATGATGGAATTCAGAATCTCCGCTCGCACCGGCTGACAAATGTCATTCCTGGACCAAGAATACCGAGCTACAAGCAGATCTTGGAAAACACACTTGTTTTCAGGCTGTTGTAGGTTTTAGGGTTTTTTTAGAGCAAAGATTGCAGGTCAGAACACGAGAATTGACTGATGAGACGAGCCTTGTTGCCACTGGATGGTTGTGTGTACTAAGCGATAAACACTAAACGAGGGCTGAAATCACATCCACTACCCGCTGATGCCGCCAACCTGTTTATTTAGGCACTGCACGATGGGAAAAATGGCACATAGTCGTGGCCACAAAAGCAGTTCAGAAGCGAATCAATCTCTCTCGCTTGAGGAACAGATTATGAGATCTCAAAGCCAAGCATCCAGTCTGTTTCTGTCAATATGGATTTTAGCAATCTTACGGTGTTTGTTCCTGTCTTTCCATGTACTTTCCACATCTAACTGACGACGTACGCTGTCGCTGGCCGCGTCCGTGATTTAGTTAATGTAACGGTGTTTTATCCTCCCTGTCCACCTGTGCCACGATTATAATGCTTTTGCATTGTTAATCGTTATTTTTAAGATGTCAATGGATTAGTTTCATGTTCGAAGTCTCAATAAATCTATACCTAATAACGTTTCCATTCAGAGCTGAAAGATCCCCTCTCGCATTAATATACACTCCTGGAAATTGAAATAAGAACACCGTGAATTCATTGTCCCAGGAAGGGGAAACTTTATTGACACATTCCTGGGATCAGATACATCACATGATCACACTGACAGAACCACAGGCACATAGACACAGGCAACAGAGCATGCACAATGTCGGCACTAGTACAGTGTATATCCACCTTTCGCAGCAATGCAGGCTGCTATTCTCCCATGGAGACGATCGTAGAGATGCTGGATGTAGTCCTGTGGAACGGCTTGACATGCCATTTCCACCTGGCGCCTCAGTTGGACCAGCGTTCGTGCTGGACGTGCAGACCGCGTGAGACGACGCTTCATCCAGTCCCAAACATGCTCAATGGGGGACAGATCCGGAGATCTTGCTGGCCAGGGTAGTTGACTTACACCTTCTAGAGCACGTTGGGTGGCACGGGATACATGCGGACGTGCATTGTCCTGTTGGAACAGCAAGTTCCCTTGCCGGTCTAGGAATGGTAGAACGATGGGTTCGATGACGGTTTGGATGTACCGTGCACTATTCAGTGTCCCCTCGACGATCACCAGTGGTGTACGGCCAGTGTAGGAGATCGCTCCCCACACCATGATGCCGGGTGTTGACCCTGTGTGCCTCGGTCGTATGCAGTCCTGATTGTGGCGCTCACCTGCACGGCGCCAAACACGCATACGACCATCATTGGCACCAAGGCAGAAGCGACTCTCATCGCTGAAGACGACACGTCTCCATTCGTCCCTCCATTCACGCCTGTCGCGACACCACTGGAGGCGGGCTGCACGATGTTGGGGCGTGAGCGGAAGACGGCCTAACGGTGTGCGGGACCGTAGCCCAGCTTCATGGAGACGGTTGCGAATGGTCCTCGCCGATACCCCAGGAGCAACAGTGTCCCTAATTTGCTGGGAAGTGGCGGTGCGGTCCCCTACGGCACTGCGTACGATCCTACGGTCTTGGCGTGCATCCGTGCGTCGCTGCGGTCCGGTCCCAGGTCGACGGGCACGTGCACCTTCCGCCGACCACTGGCGACAACATCGATGTACTGTTGAGACCTCACGCCCCACGTGTTGAGCAATTCGGCGGTACGTCCACCCGGCCTCCCGCATGCCCACTATACGCCCTCGCTCAAAGTCCGTCAACTGCACATACGGTTCACGTCCACGCTGTCGCGGCATGCTACCAGTGTTAAAGACTGCGATGGAGCTCCGTATGCCACGGCAAACTGGCTGACACTGACGGCGGCGGTGCACAAATGCTGCGCAGCTAGCGCCATTCGACGGCCAACACCGCGGTTCCTGGTGTGTCCGCTGTGCCGTGCGTGTGATCATTGCTTGTACAGCCCTCTTGCAGTGTCCGGAGCAAGTATGGTGGGTCTGACACACCGGTGTCAATGTGTTCTTTTTTCCATTTCCAGGAGTATATATCAGTGGTGTCGTACCCATCTGTTTCAGGCTTAATTGGGCGACCAATATTTATTCTTTCAACTAACTTGCCTAAGCATTGGGGGAGGTTTCTCATTCTGCTGGACACCAGAATTTGCTTTTGTTCATCTTAGGTGTGTGGCCCTACCACAGACAAACCCACACGTATGTGTTTACATGCATCAATGAGGGAACAGTGGGTTATGAGTTATCTCGTCACATGTAGAGTAAAGTTTGAGTTTGTAATGATAATCTACGGGTACCAGGTATATTTTGGGAACTGAGAGAGACTTGAAGTGTAGTAAATGGTTGGAAAGGATGGTGCTAAATACTGTACACGTTTATTATCATTATTCCAGATTATGCATGAAGTCCACATGGGTGCAAGAAATTAAACAAAAACACATGAAGGCAGTTATTAATATTTTAGCATTAAAAGACGCTAGGCCAGTATCACACATTAATTTCTGCAAATAAACCTAGGTACGGAGGTAAACATTGCCTACAGAGCTCAAATTCAGGCCCTGTAAATCATTGATGCACATTCGTTCTTCCACTACGATACCCTCATCGTTACCAGACCACAGACGCCAAAGTTACTTTTGAGTTTATAGCAGCCAAGAACTCCAAAAATAACCGTACCATTACGACTCAAAGACCTTAGGCCACTAATGGTCTCTTTGCCACAAACTCTGAGAAAGAGAATTTTATTAAGCTGAAATTTGTGCGTAATGGAACCAAATAAACGATGAGGAAAGAAGAGGGGAAAAATAGGCTCCTTGCAAAACAATACCTGCAAATGGTTAATTTCTCTAGATATGAACACGACACACACTAAAATACGCAAAGTGAATAATTCTGTAGTAACACAGAGTATTAAGGAATGTGTCGAAAATTTCGAGAGGTGGCAATAACAATCAAATCAACAAAGCAATACAATTAAATTGAGCTCTAAATTTCATTCCTCAACAACTCTGTGCACTTGTTTGTTGTCGCTTCTGTGAAACAGGTCTCTTCTACTGTAAACTCCTCGATTTCCATATTTTGAGAGGAGGTTTCTTCTTTGGGTCATCAATTTTCTGACTGGTTTGATTGGCCCGCAACCAATTCCTCTCCTATGCCAACCTCATCATCGCCGAATAGCAATTGTAACCTACATCCTTAATTATTTGCTGGATGTATTCCAATCTCTGCCTTCCTCTACAGTACTTGTCCTCTGCACCTCCCTCTAGTACCATGGAAGTCATTTCCTCATGTCTTAGCAGATGTCCTATCATCCTGTCCCTTCTCCTTGTCAGTGTTTTCCATATATTGCTTTCCTCTCCGATTCAGTGCAGAACCTCCTCATTCCTTACCTTATCAGCCCACCTAATTTTCAACATTTTTATGTAGCACCACATCGCAAATTCTCCGATTTCCTTCTGTTCCGGTTTTCTCACAGTCCATGTTTCACTACCAACGCCGTAATAAAAACGTACATTTTCAGAAATTTCTTTCTCAAATTAAGGCCTTTGTTTCATACTAGTAGACGTCTCTTGGCCAGGAACGCCCATTTTGCCATTTCTAGTCTGCTTTTGATGTCCTCGTTGCTCCGTCCGTCATTGATTATTTTGTTATCTAGGTAGCAGAATTCCTTAACTTCATCTACTTCGTGACCACCATTCCTGATGTTAAGTTTTTTGCAGTTCTCATTTCTGCTGCTTCTCATTACTTTCATCTTTCTTCGATTCAATCCACTTTCATATCCTTTACTCATTACATTGTTCATTCCATTCAGCAGATTATGTAATACTTCTTCACTTTCACTCAGGATAGTAATGCATCTGGAATTTTAATTCCAGTCCTGAACCTTTCTTTTATTTCCATCACTGCTTTTTCGATGTACAGACTGAAGAGTAGGGGCGAAAGGGTACATCCCTGTCTTACACCATTTATAGTCCGAGCACTTCGTTCTTGGTCGTCCGCTCTTATTATTCCCTCTTGGCTCTTGTACATATTGTATATTAAGCATCTCTCTCTATAGCCTACACCTATTTTTTTCAGAATTTTGAACATCTTGCACCATTTTACACTGTCGAACGCTTATTTCAGGTCGACAAATCTGAGGAACATGCCTTGATTTTTCTTTAGTCTCGGTTCCATTACCAACCACAACGTCAGAATTGCATCTCTGGCGCCTTTACCGTGCCGGCCGAAGTGGCCGAGCGGTTAAAGGCGCTGCAGTCTGGAACCGCAAGACCGCTACGGTCGCAGGTTCGAATCCTGCCTCGGGCATGGATGTTTGTGATATCCTTAGGTTAGTTAGGTTTAACTAGTTCTAAGTTCTAGGGGACTAATGACCTCAGCAGTTGAGTCCCATAGTGCTCAGAGCCATTTGAACCATTTTTTGCCTTTACCGTTTCTAAAGCCAAACTGATCGTCATCTAACACATCCTCAATTCCTTTCCCAATCTTCTGTACATTATTCTTGTCAGCAACTTGGATGCATGAGCCGTTAGGCATTTGGCAGTTCTTGCTGTCTTCGGAATTGTGTGAATGATATTTCTCGGGAAGTCCGATGGTATGTCACCAGACTCATACATTCTACGTGAATAGTCGTATGATTTGGGAAATTCTGATGGAATGTTATATATTCCTTCTGCCTTATTTCATTTTAAGAGTTCCAAAGCTTTTGTAGATCTGATTTTAATATTGAGTTTTGATCTTATGTCCTCAAAAGCTCTTCTAAATTCTGATTCTAATAATGGATCCCCCAGCTCTGCTAAATAGATTCCTGTTTCTTCTTCTATCACATGAGACAAATATTCCCTCTCGTGGAGATCTTCAATATTTTCTTTCCAGCTATCCACTCTCTCCTCTGCATTCAACAGTGGAATTTCCATTGCATCCTTACTGTCACCACCCTTGCTTTTAATTTGACCGAAGGTTGTTTTGACTTTCCTATATGCTGAGTCTGTCCTTCCTACAATCATTTCTTTTCCAATTTCGTTACATTGTCCATGCAGCAATTTCATCTCAGCTTCCCTGCGCTTCCCATTTATTTCATTCGTTAGCGACTTGTACTTCTGTATTGCTGAGTTTTCGAGACCATCTTTGTACTTCTTCCATTCATCGCTCAACTGAAGTATATCTTCCTTTACCTTCCGTTACCTTCTTTGCACTTACGTTTCTCTTTCCAATTTCTGTGGCTGTCCTTTTTAGAGATGTCAGCACAACCTTTGGCACACGGTAAAACTCTTCTATTGTGTCACTGATGACTCGTTTGTTGAAGTCGTCAACAAATGTTTCAACTTCCCTGCTTTTTCTCCTAAGTCGAAGAGAATGAAAGACTTATTTTACGAACAGAAATTGCATTCGAATATTTTCAGAAATGGGTTAAAGTGTACGATTAATCATTACGATAAGCATCTGTCTTTCTACTGGCTCTATCAGTAAAAGAGTATACATTTTAAATTAATTACAACAACATGTGGAGCTATTTAGAAATATTTTCTAATAGGAAATATTCTCTAATAGGATTATAATTGAAACAAAATCTCTTTTCCCTAGAGGTCGTGGGGATACGTCTGGGTGATTCCTGGCAAATTTTCTCCCTCAGTACTACGCAGGCTCTTCCCAGCATGGAGGTAAGAATAAGGGGAGATGGCGCTACGTATCCCAGCCGTACTACGTTTTGAAGCCATGGGGGCGTGCCTCGCTGCCATGAGACTCTGACCAAAACATTGCCAATGTGCTATAGCGCTGCGTGTATTACAGTCGCTAATTGCGCCAAATACGCATGTAACGTCATCAGATTGGTTGTTTCAAAGTTTTTGTGTAAAATAAAATCTCGTAAAGGCGAAATTCCGCGTTTCTTATGATTAAAAATAGTTTTTAATGTAATATTACGAATAGCTAGCCCTCAATGTAAACAATACAATTTTGTTAATTCAGTAATAAACGTGTATCACAAACCAAATAATAGAAACTGAAAACTAAGTTAGCTATACCCTCCCTCCAAAGCCCCATAAATACATCTTGTTTGTAATATGTACTGGAACATTTCAGTTATATTACACTACTGGGAAACACTGTTCATTACCACCAATATTTACTGAAATACGGTACATAGAATGGGAAATCTATACAGCGTCCTGTTTAGGCCTATACTTTACGCCAGTTAATGTAGTGTTAGCTTTTAATTTGGTACATGATGAAGACGAAGTGAGTTACTCAACACTTCGATTATCAACGATACGTACGTATTATACTGAAACGTGAACTTGAAAATTAAGAATTTAATTCTTTGAATTAACATACCTTTTGCAAATGTTTTGGGTGTGTAGAGAAAACTGATGGTACAGCATTTTCTCGGAGTCTTACTGTTGGAAGTTCGGTCTATGTCCTATTCTCGCAAATGCTGAGAACATGTAGTGCTCCATTTAGACGCACGCCAATTCTTCCTCCTCACGGCATTCTCCCACAGAGCTTTCCGACTTTCATTTTTAGGAAATCTAAAATCATACAGGAGAAAAACACGCTATAGTACAAGTACCGATGTAGCACACGTTCATTCACAATGAAGTTGTAAAATTACACTTAACGAGACAACTTACACATGAAATGCTATTCCCTTCGACTTCGCATCACAATCAGAACGATTCGTACATGCGAACACCACACAAGTCACCATAATAGCGCAAAATCCTTCCAAAAGCGAGCGGAAAGCCTATGCACACAAGCTTACAGCAGCAATGTTTTGGTCAGATTGAGATGGCTACCCTCGGCTTCACATAGCTTCACAGCTGTGACGTCACGGCGTCTCCCTCTATTCTTACCTCCATGCTTCCCAGCGCAGTTCGCAGCTCTGAGGGAAGACTACCAAATCGGGTGTAACAGTGTTTTTTTTTTTCAAATGCATTCTACGCCGGACAGTTGGCAACATGTACAAATCGCCGCGCTGCGAAATCTCCCGACCGCTGCCGATAGTTTCCGATCCGATGCTAGGAGGCCCGCATGCCAAATTATAGTTCCAATACAGTAGGCACTTTAGAGCTCATATTTACTCGAATTTTTCCCTTGTTATGATGGTTATTACCGTCACTCAAAATATTGGACATCCATCCTTTTGTTTAACACCTTGTAGCGAGTACGTTTCTTGTACATCAACAAGAAATGACATATGGAAGACAGATTCGAAACGAGATTGCTTCCAATGTAGTAAACTAGCAGGGGTATACACGAACATAGTTAGCTTACAGATGATTTGAACCTTCTGGCAGAGCGAACGAATGACTGGAGGAACAGATGAATAGGATGGGAAAAACAGGTGCTTTAGAACACAGATCAAGCAATATCACAAACATAACGGGGCAGAGATTTAACCTCTGGGAAAACTGATAAAGGTGGTCTCTTGCTGCCATCGTTTGTTTATTTCACGTGGTTTCTGTTAGGTATTGGGTTGCTTATGCAATAAAGCAAACCAACTTTTCGGCCACTATAGCAAGTGGATTTCAACATTTTATGTCATCTACTGCAGAATCAGAGATATCTGAGATCTACATACTGACGTTTCTTTTTTTTTTAACATTAGTACATATAATTTTAATGGTGGTAATCTCGACAGTACCACTCAGAAAACCTGAACGATAATCTTAATCTTGTCTCTCAACTGCAGTTACAGCAATACTGAAAATTATTCTGAATAAGATTTGCCACACAGGTGTAAATAAATAAAATGTTCGTGTCCTTGTCGTTGAATATTGAGCATGCTTCATATTTCCCACAATTTTTCAGTCCGGAAGAAAATTAAATAATTAAACAATTTAATAAGAGATACACATATCAGCGACTTTAAACTGTATAATATTATATCTCCACTTATTTCAATCTGCAGTAACTATTCTTTGCCTTCCTTTCTCTTCTGTCTGTTTAGGAGCACATTTTGTTCAGTTGATGGTATACTCTTGTTTATTACAAGCAACTCTCGCAGAGTTCCTTTCTACTTTTCTGTGTCCTCGACATACTAGATGTGGTACTTGTGACTAAAAGTTGTTGAACTACAGACGCTGCTGAAAGCAAGAACCCATCGCCGAGGGCCGTTTCTTTTCTCGCAGAGTCTGACTGCAGGCTATGACCGTAAGCTGAACTCGAGGCCCTCCACGGAAGAGGCAGTATTTCAGACACTAAAATGAGATATTTAGTGCTGCAGCGAGGAATATTGCGATCCGGATTCTGGAATCTTTTACTGGACTAATAATTCACGGTGCGCCGACGCCTTATGGCGTGTCTGAGCGCAGTGCGTGCCCCGAGGCCAAGGCTGGAGGTGAACGTGACTTCACCCCCCCCCCCAATCTCCTCCTCCCCCACCGTCCTGAGAACAACTCGCCAGGGCATTGCAGCCCGGCAATAAAACTTGGCCTCCATCGAGATTGGCCATAAAGCAGAGCTCTCATCCTTAAAACCAAAGATAGCGACCAGAGAGGCATCACGTTCTTCTGTGGGCCTCTCAATTTAGTAAACTCCGCTATAAATCTTTCACATTTGCTCATGGAAAGAAATTGCCAACAGTCTACTACTGGTTCGAAATCGAAAATTTTGTCATATGGAAGATCCGCTCTCAATTTGTATAACATATGTTCAGGAGTGTCCATCGAATTCGATCATCAAATATCTATAGTCTTTGTAAGAGAAAAAACCTCCCAACATTTAAAATTTGTATTGTATTGCTTATTACGTGTGTCTCCTGCAAGACAAGGGAAATATCATTGTCACACATAACGCAATCCCCACTGTATGATACTCGGTTCTTGTAAAGACTGCCCCTTCAAAGAACTGAACTAGCCATATTGGTTGTAACGCAGTGTTTATTATACAGAGTAACGGTAACACCGACCACCCTAAACGGCAATCGTTGCTAAAGCTAAACCTCTGCTAGGAATTTTTGAGAAAGTTGTGACCGTCAGATAAACTAACGGGAACAAAACAATCAGACTGGGATTCGTTACCGAAACAGTCAAGCAGAGTATAACCAACAGTAAATATGTGGCTCAGGAACAGACGTTCTCCCAGCATATAACCAAGTTGTAATATTACGTATTCATATCAGTCGCCAGTCTAATCAGGCATTCTTGTGTCAAGCAATATAATAAAGTAGAAGGCAGTGCTAAGGCTAACTTAATCTTCCTTGACATACACACTAAACTCTTTCTTTTATCTGTTCACACTACAGCACAGTAACCTAACCTTGCAGATAAATATACTACTACGGTCAGACAAACAAATGGCCAATGAGATGGCAGACAGTAACGTATGCCTCTCAACAACACGCACCTTAAATGAACTAGATGCAGCAGTTTATAGAACCAGTCACCAACACACATGAAACTAATAGGAATACTATACAGGGAAGAGCATGAAATGATTCTGATTAAAACAGGGGGTCTTTTAATGATCATTGCTTACTACAGGGTTTTTATGATTGTGAATTAACCAATTTGCAATAGGATTGCTAACACAGTAAATAGTCCTTTCTTAAGTTTAGTTTAAAGCAATTAAACAGATTGCCAAATCTAACTACACAGGCTCTGAAGGAGCCTTTGCTTTGCTTAATTAACTTATTAGCCTAGGAAATGAGGACCCTTAAACGCTCATGGTTTCAAGAACCATGCTCATTAAAAAAACTACACAAGTATGAATGAGGAATGGTAACTATTCTCATCAATAATTATTGATTAAGTAAAGCACATTTAACTACAATTCTTTAAATAACACATGCGCTTTGATAAGCAGTCTTTTAACATACTTAAAATATAGTTGGTTGTGATAATGCCAAGACAACATTAAATTCAAGTTCAAACACTTTGTCATGTAATGAACACTGAATTCTGATTATAGTGCATAAATGCAACAATTAATAATCTTTTTCACTTCCTACAATATTATTGTTCTTTTAACCACCAACTTTACTATTTTCAAGCAGCTTTTCATGTAAGGTAAATTATTAAAGAAAATTACTGCAGATTGATTTTAAAACTCACTTGAAGGGAGAATTTCTCAAACTAAAAGACTGGACTTTAAACACTATAACTCCACACATTAGAAAGCAATCAATCATTTTTACAGCTGCTGAATAAGTCTTTTGACAATAAATTAGGACACTCGGGACTAAATTCACTTGAAAAGGATTCCTGTCCAGGTTTGTGATTTGGTAAGATACTTTATAGCAACACAACGATTATGATTAAAATCAACCAAATTTCACAAACACCTGGTCCATTTCCAGAGCACCGAACATAAACAACACAGTGGAAGGCTGGAGGCATTGGTGGCCTAGTTTGCAGTGGCTGTTAACATGGTGGCGATGCAGTCACGGCAGTACTATTGACCTAGCCCTGTTACAGACCTTCTTTTCGTCGGAATTGTATTTTTACAGGGCCAAAAACCATGCCATAATAACTGTGTCACAAAATGCAGCATCGGAGGCCCATCGATATTGCTCTTAAGCTCCTCTGGTCTCAAAACTCCAAGAATATGAGCCACAATGATCCGCTACTGCTAGCGAGTTGTTGACCACAGCACTGCTCAGCCCAGACTCCTTACCCGTCACGAAGGACGAGCTGCCGCTTGCACACCAACCACAACTTTTCCACTCCACCAGGCTGCATTTACATCTACATCATACTCCGTAAGTCACGTAATGGTGTGTGGCCGAGGGTACTTTCTGTACCACTATCTTATCTCTCCAACGCTGTTCCACTCGTAAATAGTGCGTGGTTGAATGATTGTCGGCAAGAATCTGTACTGGCTCTAATTTCTCGAGACACGAGATGTATGCAGCACGCAAGATGTATGTGGGAGGAAGTAATGTGTTGTCCGATTCCTCCTACTTCCATAGTTGCGAGGCTTCGCCACATCTTTTACATTCAACCCTACATTCCATTGGCCCAGGTTATTTAGAGTACATTACATAACAATCGTTCCAGCAGTTCTTTAAAACCCCAAGCATAGCTTAAACAACATCGTTCAAAAAGTCAACATAACTGAAATATGTATACATAGCCAAAGAATTTCCATGGAAGATATACACTCTACATAAGCAACATTACAAATTGATACAGAAATATCAATATAGATATAAAATAGGTGTTACAACAGCACGAATTCAGTGCCACTTTATGGCTCATTAGGATTCTGTACCAGTAATTTCTACAACGAGTGTTCCTCCTTGAAAAATAAACAAAAAATTTGCGTTTTAAATTCAGGTTCATGCTATAAAGGCTCTGGTATGACCCATGGAATGAGTTACTTGCAGCCATTGTTAATCAATGTTTCTCGTGACGTAAAACAACGTAGAAAAAGTTTCATTTGTCTGGACGCATCGATGGCTTCACTACCTAGTTCTCCTGGCTTTTAAAAAATGGTTCAAATGGCTCTGCGCACAATGGGACTTAACTTCTGAGGTCATCAGTCCTCTATAACTTAGAACTAATTAAACCTAACTAACCTAAGGACATCACATACGTCCATGCCCGAGGCAGGATTCGAACCTGCGACCGTAGAGGCCGTGCGGTTCCAGACTGAAGCGCCTAGAACCGCTCGGCCACTCCGGCCGGCTCCTGGCTTTTAAAAGAAATTATTCAACAAGCTGGTATCTTACAGTGTCCTTCCAACATGTCATGTTTTATAGATCTTGCTGATGGTGTTACAGAGCATTGCAGGTTGCATACAGTATACATGAAGGACAGTTCAATCACCCTATATATACACTGAAGCGCCAAAGGATCTGGTACAGGTATGCGCATTCAGACGCAGGCATATGTAAACAGGCGGAATGCTGCGCTGCGGTCGGCAACGCCTATATAAAGCAAGGTGTCCGGCACAGTTGTTAGATCAGTTACTGCAGCTACAGTGGCAGGTTATCAAGGCTGATGTGAGTTCGAACGTGGTGTTATAAACGGAGCACGAGCGGTGGGACACGACGTCTCCAAGGTAGCGATGAAGTGGGGATTTTACTGTACGACCATTTCACGAGTGTACTGTGAATATCAGCCATCCGGTAAAATGTCATATCTCCGACATCGCTGCGACCGAACAAAGATCCTGTAAGATCGGGACCAACGACGACGGAAGAGAATTGTACAACGTGACAGACGTGCAACCCTTCGGCAAATTGCTGCAGGTTACAATACTGGGCCATCAACAAGTGTCAGTGTGTGAACCATTCAACGAAACATCATCGATATGCGCTTTGGAGCAAAAGGCCTACTCGTGTACTGTGATGACTTCCCGAAGCAAAGCTTTACGCCTCGCGTGGCCCTGTCAACACCGACATAGGACAGTTGGTGACTGGAATCACGTTGCCTCGTCGGACGAGTCTCGTTTCAAATTGTATCAAGCGGACTGACGTGTACGGGTACGGAGACCACCCAATGAATCCATGGACCCTGCATGTCAGTAGGGGACAGTTCAAGCAGGCGGAGCCTCTGTAATGGTGTGGGGCGTGTGCAGTTGGAATGATATGGGACATCTGATACGTCCAGATACGACTCTGACAGGTGACGCGTACGTAAGCATCCTGTCTGCTCACCTGCATCAGTTCATGTCTATTGTGCATTCCGACGGACTTGGACAATTCCAGCAGGACAATGCGACACCCCATACGTCCAGAATTGCTACAGGGTGGCTTCACGGACACTCTTCTGAGAGAGTGGCCACACACGCACATACACACACACACAGACACACACACACACACACACACACACATATATATATATATATATATATATATATATATATATATATATATATATATATACTGAGCCACTTCGTCAAAACGCGTTTTGCCTACTTAAAACTAGTTTTAAATGACTTTCGCTTTCGACCAGCAGTAAATTCTGGTTGTAACTAAGGCTATCAGTATCAACTAGTTTCAACTGGTAATAACGCGTTCTAACTAAACTACACAGAACTAGTTTTGACTAAATTTATTTAGGGGCAAATATTAAAATTAAGAGCAACTATGCGTTGATTGAAATAAAATACAGCATTTTTGTATTTTGCAATGCAGTATTTATTGGAATATTGATCATACATCCAAATACGTTCCAGATAGTGAAAACAACAAGGCGCCGACACGAAAATGGCGAGTATTGCTGCAAACTGGATAACAACGGGAAAATCATAAGAAGAGAAACGCGTGTGTATTGTGAAGAGAGCGATGTTGGATTGTGTGCAATACCATGGTTTGACATATTCCATACAAACTCATTTCTAATAAATATTCTTCAAGAAACTGTTTTTCCTTTAGATCTACCACTAAAACCCTTTCTCATTATATAAAAATTAATAATACATAATGGCGACTCAGACCAAATGTTTCTGAAACCGAGGTAAGCCTGTTCCACCTCTCTAATCGCCTATCATCAGCAAAGATGAGTCCACAGTTAGGCCCTCTTGGCACAGTCACATACAACGAATGCCCAAAATACCTGGAAGTCACTCTGGACAGAACTTTATGGAATACAAAAAACACCTTTCCAACTTGGCCAAGAAGATACAAACACGAGTGAACCTTGTGAGAAAGCTGGCAGGCAGTACATGGGGAGCAACCACATCAGTCCTCCGAGGAGCATCCCTTGCGCTGGTATACTCTACAGCAGAATACTGTGCACCAGTTTACTCCGAAGCGCCCACGTAGTGAAACTAGACGTCCAACTGAACTCAGTTATGAGAGTAATTAGTGGTACAGTCCGGTCTACACCTACTTGCTGGCTACCAGTGCTTTCAAACATCTGTCCACCAGACCTCCGTCGAAAGGCTGCTCTTTACAGCCTCTGTCAGCAAGTTTCTGAAAACAACTCGATCCCTCTTCATGACGATTTGCTATCACTGCCCAGAAAACGCTTCAAATCTAGAAGACCAGTATATGAAATGGTAGTCCCAATGCTATCCACAGGATTCCACCAGGACGTAGAGTGGAAACGTGAGTGGCAAGCTACAACAACCCGAAACCACGAACTTGTAGACAATCCAACAGTTCCAGCGCCAGGCTTCCACCAACCAAGGGAGGTGTGGGTGCAGTTAAACAGATACCAGACTGAAGAGGGTAGATGCAAATACGACATCCACAAGTGGGGCTTTTCAAGTGACAGTGTGTGTGACTGTGGTGACTTCCAAACAATGAGCCACATGGTGAATGAATGTCCAATCAGACGCTTCCCTTGTGGCATTGAAAAGCTCAATTAAGCATCCCACGAGGCATTCCTCTGGATCGAGTCCATCGACATCCGAGTGTAGTCTGAGCTGTTTTAAAACTTGTGTAGTGTATATAATTTCACGTGTTCATTTTTATATATATTTCTTTCTTATGCTAAATGTGTATTACTGTAATTGATGCATACGATAATAATAATAATAAGTAATTTTTAATTCTGCAACAGCGTTACTCTGTAAAAACCTTCGAATTGTTAGGTATTCAGTTGTTAGATAATCACTTGCCCCCACAACAATCGCACATAAGCGTGCCAAATAGGCGCGGTTAGAATAAGCGCTAGAGGCGCAGAAAGAAATACACGCGCGGGAACAGTTCCAGGCGCCAAAACCCCCCGCCTGGGCAGCGCTGCAGCGGCCGACAACAACCCAGCCCGCCGCTGGGAGCTTTTCGCCACAACAAACAACACGGTCGAGGGGTTAAGCACGTTCAGATCAGTTTATACGTATTTATCATGGCAGATCTAAATCAAGAAAGGCGATGGAAAGAAGAATTTGTGAGAAGGATGATACAGATTGAAGAACGCGACAAAAGAGAAAACCACTACAATGTTACGACAAAAGAATCTTACGAGAAACTAGAGGACGTAATTGAAGAAGCACAATAAGCTGAGAAAAAGACACAGAGGCAGTAGAGAACATTAAATCGGTTCAAGGTTATTAATATGTGTGGGACCAGGAAGTTAGTGACAAGAAAAGAGCCTGTGAAGTACTATTTATGTGTCGAAGAAATTTTCGACATTATTGAAGCAGCTCATCAGGCCGTTGACCGTGGAGGTCGAGACAGATTAAAGGTTTAGACTTCAAGAAAATATGCAAACAGTGGAGATGATAAACATTTATGTGTCTATGTGTGAAACTTGTCAGCGCGAAAGGAGCATTAAGAAAAGGGGCCATGTTTGGAAACCTATATTTCATTCAGAAATGGTCATTGCCAAGTTGATCTGATCGACAAGCAGACTCAAGAAGATCGTGAATTTAAGTATACAATGGTGTATCAGCACCACTTGACAAAATTTGTTTTGTTACATGCACTGCAAAGCAATAGGGCAGAGGAAGTGGTACATCATTTAGCAGATATATTTTTGACATTTGGTGCTCCTTGTATTTTACACTCTGACAACAGCAGAGAATTTGTTAATTCTGTCACAAACGAGCTGGGTGTATTTTGGCCTGAGTGTAAACTGGTTCACGGAAAAGCGAGACACAGCCAAAGTCAAGGTTCTCCAACCAAGACGTTGAAAAAACATTTGCTTCATGGATGTAAGACAATATTACCACCAACTGGTCAAACAGTCTTCACTTTGTACTGTCTCATCTAAGTGAACATTAATGTTTCGTGGGCAGCCCCCCCCCCCTCCCCCCTGCCCTGGAGGCGTCAGAATGCCGTTGTCTATACTGTCCTTTTCATGCGCGTTTAAAGGTCAGTTGGTAATCTATTATAGCCAATGCTTTAAAAGAAGAAATTGTTTATTGTGTTTTATGTAAATCAAGGCCCTTCAACCTGTAGAAGTAAGTTTGAATTCTGGCAAGTCGATATTTTGCTGAAAGTTACTGTTGTTATGCTATCTTTTCGTTTAGTGCGCTGTCAGCCACTTAAAACTTAAAGCTTTACGGTATTTTGAAATTTTGGAAAATCACGTGTGGACCTTCAGCCGCATGAAACCTTACTCTTAAATTTAGTTATTGTCGTTGCGTTGCTTTTTCATTTAGAGTGCTTTCGCCACTTAAAACTTAAAGGTTAAGGGTTTTTTTTTAATTTTTGGAAAATCAACTGTGGGTCTCCAGCTGCTTAAAGCCTTAAAGCCTTATTCTCAAAATTTCCACTTACGCGAAAACATTGCGGCCTTCTGCCTTAAAAAATTGTGCTAATATAGTTTTAAATTTTTTAATTTAATTGTGGCCTTGAGCCGTTTGTATTGCACCTTGTACATGCTTGTTCTATCCACTTTTGCCTTGAGGCTTTCAGCCTAGTTATGACATATATATATATATATATATATATATATATATATATATATATAATTTGCAATTTTAACTGCGTGTCTTCAGTCACTTCAAATTTATCTCGTTGATTTTTAAGATTTCTTGTTTGGAGGCATTGAGTTGTGAAAGAATTGGATTTTGAAACTCATTGTTGCAAAGGTTCGGCTATGTGCCGTTTTGGTTTAAATGTGTTATTAAATTACCATAAATTTCAATATTGAAGTGAAACTGACCGCCACCTTATATGGCCCTTTCCGCAATCTTAATCACCTGTTCCGCCCAGCGGGTTTAGCGGGCGTTTCAAAACAGTGTGTTCCAGTCGACTATTTTTTTCCAAATTCACAAAATCATGCTATGAATGTATGTTTGCCTTCCTTTAACCTGTCTTCTAAGATGAGTGGTAGGGTCAGTACTCCCTCGTGTTTTCCACTGTTTGTCTAGAACACACACTGATCTCCGATGTTCATTACAAAAGCAAAATCGAAGCCATAAGTCTGTTGCATAGCAGAACAGTTCAGTTTGGGAAGCCAGAAAATTTCGAAGTTCACCGCTGAACGTTGGTCAGCGGCGGAGCAAGTGTGTCAACAGCAACAGTTTGCGTCGTAAGCAAGTACGCTTGACGAGCAACTTCAGCAACGCGATTAATTTAGCAGGAACTGTGCGGCAGAGACGCAGCTAGGCGTGCGTCGGTGCGCCTCCGTAACGCTACGCAAGAAGCACAATTGGCTTCGGATCTTCGCCGTGGGTTTGTCAGAGGACTAATGTACTAAAATGAATCGTTAAGCAAATGTAGTAGTGGGAGAGACTACTGAGGGCTAGGAATAAAGCGGTACAGTTCAGTCACTATAAATTATGTCTAATAGCAAAATCCATTCCCCATCATCATAATAAATACGCCGGCTTACAGGCCGTAACTCTCTTGATTAGTTGGGTCGGCCGGCCGGTCCGGCCGAGTGGTTCTAGGCGCTTGAGTCTGGAACCGCGTGAGCTCTACGGTCACAGGTTCGAATCCTGCCTCGGGCATGGGTGTGCGTGATGTCCTTAGTTAGGTTTAAGTAGTTCTAAATTCTAGGTGACTGATGACCTAAGATGTTAAGTCCCATAGTGTTCAGAGCCATTTTAACCATTTTTAATTGGGTCTATGGCATTCACCTCATTCACACTTTATTCTCTGATTACTGGTAGATAGTTTGTGATGGATTGTTTCAGTCCTCCAGTACATCTCCTCTACCGTGTTGGGCGAAGATGACTGCATCTTCGTGAGCTGCCAGGAGTCTTCTTCGAGACCGGAACGACGCTGCTGAGCAGTGTCACCATGACATTGAGGTGGGGCATGAGATGCCCTAACGTAGCAGCCTCCGACCTTCCACCTGGTTGCTGAAGATGGATCAAGATTAGTGATCAATACGGTATCATGGCAACGCAGTCACATGGTGGTCAGTGGCGTCGGTAATCGTGACAGCCGACAACAAGGCAACATGCAGTGCCTGGTGAAACAACAGCGTAACAGCGTCGGACATCATGGTATCTGACAACACCTTGGCGTTGACACGAAGACGCAAAGTGGAAAGGCGAGAGATGACGTGGAAACGACGGAGCACTCCGGCCTCCTCTGATAGGTCCAGTTACGGGGTGACAGAAGGAGACAGAAGCGAGGATGCGTCCCCCAGGACCTAGCGGAGAACGGAAGACGCCGTTTGGATTGTATAATGACTGAATACACATGACTTACAACTGATGCTTCAGTTATTGGGTCTACTGAAGCAACAGCAACGGACTACGACCGTCCTGAACACATTAGGGACACCAGCCAGGTGTGCTGACCCTACAAGACCCTTGCACACACGCAAAGTGCCTTGTACCGAAGACATATAGCAATTAAAAAAAAGTGATCTAAATATGGGGCCAACATTGTAGGTCAAATTTCATTTAAAAAAGTAAACTTGGCATATCTTACAATAAAATAATTGTTGTTGTTGTGGTCTTCAGTCCTGAGACTGGTCTCATGCAGCTCTCCATGCTACTCTGTCCCGTGCAAGCTTCTTCATCTCCCAGTACCTACTGCAACCTTCATCCTTCTGAATCTGCTTAGTGTATTCATCTCTTGGTCTCCCGCTACGATTCTTACCCTCCACGTTGCTCTCCAATACTAAATTGGTGATCTCTTGATGCCTCACAATATGTCCTACCAACCGATCCCTTTTCTAGTCAAGCCGCGCCACAAATTTCTCCTCTCCCCAATTCTGTTCAATACCTCCTCATTAGTTATGTGATCTACCCATCTAATCTTCAGCATTATTCTATAGCACCACATTTCGAAAGCTTCTATTCTCTTCTTGTCCAAACTATTTATCGTCCACGTTTCACTTCCATACATGGCTACACTCCATACAACTACTATCAGGAACGACTTCCTGACACTTAAATGTATACTCGATGTTAACAAATTTCCCTTCTGCAGAAACGCTTTCCTTGTGATTGCCAGTCTGCATTTTATATCCTCTCTACCTCGACCATCATCAGTTATTTTGCTCCCCAAATAGCAAAACTCATATACTACTTTAAGCGTCTCATTTCCTAATTTAATTCCCGCAGCATCACCCGATTTAATTCGACTACATTCCATTATCCTAGTTTTGCTTTTGTTGATGTTCATCTTATATCCTCCTTTCAAGACACTGTCCATTCCGTTCAACTGCTCTTCTAGGTCCTTTGCTGTCTCTGACAGAATTACAATGTCATCGGCGAACCTCAAAGCTTTTATTTCTTCTCCATGGATTTTAATTGCTACTCCGAATTTTTCTTTTGTTTCCTTTACTGCTTGCTCAATATACAGATTGAATAACATCAGGGATAGGCTATAACCCTGTCTCACTCCCTTCGCAACCACTGCTTCCCTTCATGCCCCTCGACTCTTATAACTGCCATCTGGTTTCTGTACAAATTGTAAATAGCCTTTCGCTCCCTGCGTTTTACCCCTGCCACCTTCAGATTTTGAAAGAGAGTATTCCAGTCAACATCGTCAAAAGCTTTCTCTAAGTCTACAAATGCTAGAGACGTAGGCTTGCCTTTCCGTAATGTATTCTCTAAGATTAGTCGTAGGGTCACTATTACCTCACGTGTTCCAACATTTCTACGGAATCCAAACTGATCTTCCCCGAGGTCCGCTTCTACCAGTTTTTTCATTCGTCTGTAAAGAATTCGTAATAGTATTTTGCAGCAGAGGCTTATTAAACTGATAGTTCGGTAATTTTTACATCTGCCAGCACCTGCTTTCTTTGGGTACTTCGCCTGTCTCATACATCTGGCTAACCACATGGTAGAGATTTGTCAGGGTTGCCTCTCCCAAGGCTATCAGTAGTTCCTATGGAATGACGCGGACGGGGTATAAGACGCTTAAGCACTATAAAACGAAACAAGTGAAATGCGATAAACATAATCATTCAGCATCGAGTATTGCTGGATTGCACATTCAGCTAATACAAGGTAACCTTCGACAGAGCCGACCACTGTCAGGTAAACGAGAAAGTTTCACAAGAAATATTAATTAGAAGACAAAGAGCACAAATGAACAGTCACTGCCACAGCATCCTAGGATCAAAACTTTGCAGATACTAGGAACAGTACCGACAGGGACATTTGTGTCGGCAGTCCCGTGTGCTGTGCTTTCTCTGTGTACTCCTTCCATCTGGATGACCGTAGGGCTGCACTATCCTCGAGATACACCGCCCGCAGCCTATGGTCTTCTTCGCGCCGCTGCCCCCTCCCTCCCTCCCGCCAAGGAACAGTTCCTCTCGCTGACGGGGGGTCCATCCCGTTCCGCAGGTCTCGGCGTGACCCTGAACCCAGTCCAGAGGTCCGGTCGCTGCCTCCCGAACGACAGTGGCGCCAACTACGGACCCTCGATGTCGTCTGCAACGAGAAAACTGCCGGCTGATTTTAGCGGCACCTGATGAGCAGGCTGGGACATCCACTGTAACGCAGTTTTCACGGCACAACCTTCCTACGGAAATTAACCACCTCCGCTCAACCGCTTTCCTTTTCTTCTTATTTCTTTTATTTCCACCACGGGCAATTCTATTTGGTCTTTCTTTTCTTTTTGTGTTTCTTTTTCTCTTTTTTCTTTTGTTTTCAAAAAAAGAAGGAGGACCTCAAATGGTTCAAATGGCTCTGAGCACTATGCGACTTTACATCTGAGGTCATCAGTCCCCTAGAACTTAGAACTACTTAAACCTAACTAACCTAAGGACATGACACACATCCATGCCCGAGGCAGGATTCGAACCTGCGACTGTAGCGGTCGCGCGGTTCCAGACTGAAGCGCCTAGAACCGCTCGGCCACACCGGCCGGCAGGACCATCTCACGTCGACAGAGACAAGTACAGGTTTCCCACTTGAAGTCTCATTCTGTACGCTCAGATGCACCAGACGCACTTACACACAGTACACGTCATCGAAGTTATACACGGGTCTGGGCAGAGAAGTAAGAGCACAACACTCGGTTGCTGCTACCATTATCTTTATAACAATGTCACTGAAGAATTTGATACGGTCTCCGAAAAGCATCTTACTAAACCTGGCAAAATGTCTCAAGTAAACTCGATCCCCTACCTTGAGTCTATTAAAGTGTCGTACTTTCTTACACTGCTTAGCATCCTGCCGACTGGCTGCTTGATGTCTTTCCTGTGTTCTCTCTTATTCTTCTCGTTTTAGTTCTGGGTCAAATAGACCTTGTGCTATAGCGTGGGGTGGGTGGTTCCTATGGGACCAAACTGCTGAGATCATCAGTCCCTAGGGTTACACACTACTTAATCTAACTTAAACTAACTTATGCTAGGGACAACACCCACACCCATGCCTGAGGGAGGACTCGAAACTCCGACGGGGTGGGGGGGGGGGGGCATGCGAATCGTTCCTAGGCGCCCGAGACCCGGCGGATGCGATAGACATGGGGCTGTTGCTGTTACGCAAATGTCGACGTTCTATAGAACGCTTCAGCGGATATTTTATGGGATATAGCTACCTCATCCCAAACAGTGGAATTTGAATCCTGGCCAGCTACTGTATTACTTTGGTCTGAAACAGTACGGATGCTGCACGTGTCGGAGGCACAGAGTGTCAAGACGGTATTCCCGCGGTCCTACGCCTACCACAGCTTGATGGCAAAGGCATCGCTTTCACAGGGGCAGTGCATTTAACTTCATCGTACTTCAGCCTATTAGCACGTAATATTTGTACATTATGTACATTAACATTTTCCGTGTATCACTCTACCTGCTACTGCAAAGCAGATCAAAATCTCTCCCTGAGGGTTTTTGACAGAAAAGTTCATAGTTGCAAAAAATATTTTTATAGGATTAATTAGAAAGTAACAATTTTCTGATTTCTTCCTCTACTAACATCATGAAAACTTGCTTCTAGCAAAATTTCATGATTCCACGTCAGTGGAAAAATGGAAATGTCGTGTTGCGAGGGCATCCCGGTGGGTAGAGCTGATCACGTGGTGAAAGCCTTCTGAGGTTGATACGCCCGCTAAACCCGCTGGGCACAACAGGTAATTAGGATTGTGGAAAGGGACAACCGAATCGGCACATAGCCGAATCTTTACCGAATGCAACTCTTTCACGTCTGAAGGCCTCCAACAAGAAATCGTAACAAGATAAAAATCCAATTAAGATATCAATAAAATAACTCAAAAAACAACATTTGCAAAATGCAATACGAATGGCTGAGGGCCACAATTAAATTACAATACTTTAGAACATGTTATATAGGCCTTTAAAGGCAGAAGGCCAACAAGAAATCTTAAACAACTCAACACTCAATTAAGACAGCAATAAAATAATTTAAAACCCAAAAAAGCAACATATGCAAGGTGCAACACAAATGGCTGAGGGCCACAATTAAACTTCAAAATTTTTAAATTATATTACCATAATTTTTAAAGGCAGAAGACTGCAGTGTTTAAGGTTGAAAGATAAATTTAGAAACTAATTTTACAAATTTTTAAGAAAACAAAAAAGCCATAATCCTAAAATTCAAAATAGCTGACAACTGATCATTAAACACCAGTGGCACTCATAAGCCTCCAGGGAGGTCGGTCTGCACTCGTTCACACAGGCTAGACAGGTGGTGAGCCCAACTATACTTGATCCGACGGAACCCAACAAGAGGACAGCCACAGCACGACTGACTCAACGACTTGTTTCCCGTCTATCAGTACGTGAGAACTCAAACTGGCAATGTTACTAACGTGATAATCCACAGTGTAGTACGTGTTGTGGATTGGCAAGACAGCCAATTCACTATGAGAGGAAGCCGAAAGGCACGCATTTTAGCTCACGCAGGCTGGCGTGAGGTCTGGAACAGGTCAAGGAAATGAGACTAGCAAAAAAAGGACGTAGCTGTGGAATACATGACTTTAATCCATAAATGGTGAACATCGCTCTTGACGGTACATGTTTTACAGCATCAATAGTAACTGGTAATGGCGCTTTGCTAGGTCGTAGCAAATGACGTAGCTGAAGGCTATGCTAACTATCGTCTCGGCAAATGAGAGCGTAATTTGTCAGTGAACCATCGCTAGCAAAGTCGGCTGTACAACTGGGGCGAGTGCTAGGAAGTCTCTCTAGACCTGCCGTGTGGCGGCGCTCGGTCTGTAATCACTGATAGTGGCGACACGCGGCTCGGACGTATACTAACGGACCGCGGCCGATTTAAAGGCTACCACCCAGCAAGTGTGGTGTCTCGCGGTGACACCACAGTATGTATTAGCTGTCAAAATTACACACCATGTTGGACAACGACAACAGATGAGGAAACGACGCTGATTGAAATTACGGCAGTGCCTTGGGCAGGTAACCATAACACTAACGGCCACAAGACAGAAAATTCCACTGCTGCATTCAAATCGTAGCCGACGAAAATCGTTACTTGCAGCGAATGGCGGCTAAATTTCAGCATTAGAGCCACTCGGTCTTGCTCACCGGAAAACCTCCCCCAACAGCAAACCACGGAAGCGTGCCACCACAACTTGAATATACGTGGCTTGGGTAGTTGAAACCACTACTCAACCTTGACGTCCTGGGTCGGTGAACCACGAAGCTCGTAGCGATCGGACAGCTCCACACACGCTCCGACACTGCTCAGCCGACTGCACCGCGCGGAGATAACTTCCCTCATCCACAACAACTGACCGACTCCGCTCAGAATGCTGTAAAAATCTAAAATAGTCGTCGAACTACACACATAACCTGACAAACATTTGCACGAGGACCCGAACGGTACCCGATAGTAACTAAGCACACACGAAAACTAATCGGGAGTCGATGCACACACACACAGCCGACTCATAAACGATCCGCGAGCCAAACCCCATCGTCAGGTAACACGCCCGACCGACGATCCGCCAAGACCATGGCCCTGCTCAAGTGGTGCCTGGCGACTATTGTCGGGCGAGCCATGTCGACGCAGACCTCACTGCTGCTCCAACCCGACTGCACTAGTGCCGCATTACAACTCCCCGAAAGGTAGGTCCGGACTGCGCTCCCGACGCGTTCCAACTGACTGGCAAACCCAAACTCGCAACGCTAACTGTTTTTTTTTTTCTTGAGGAGACGGAGTCTGGAGCGTGCATTGGCTTGGATTGTCCGGAGATGGGGGGTCCAGGAGAGGCGACGGTCGAGGGCGACGCCAAGGTACTTGAGGGTGGGGGTGAGGGCGATAGGACGGCCATAGATGGTGAGATAGAAATCAAGGAGGCGGAAGGAAGGGGTGGTGTTGCCTACAATGATCGCCTGGGTTTTGGAGGGACTGACCTTGAGCAACCACTGGTTGCACCAAGTGGTGAACTGGTCAAGATGGGATTGGAGAAGGTGTTGGGTGGGCAAGGGTGGGGGCAAGGGCAAGGAAGGCAGTGTCATCGCCAAACTGGAGAAGGTGGACGGGGGGTTACGGCGGCGGCATGTCCACCATATACAAAAGGTACAGAAGGGGGGAGAGGACGAAGCCTTGGGGCACACCGGCGGAGGGAAAAAAGGTGTAGGAATCCGTGTTATGGATGGTGATGTAGGAAGGATGGTGGGAGAGAAAGGAGCCGATCAGATTGACGTAGTTAATGGGAAGGGCAAAGGTTTGGAGCTTGAAGAGGAGACCGGAATGCCATATGCAGCCATAAGCATGTTCGAGGTCCAGGGAGAGGAAGATTTCGGAGCGACGGGAATTAAGCTGTTCGGAAAGGAGATGAGTGAGGTGAAGGAGAAGGTCGTCGGAAGAGAAGGACGGCCGAAAGCCACACTGGGTAACGGGAAGGAGGCGGTGCTGGCAAAGATGCTGGTGGATGCGTCAGGTGAGGATAGATTCCAGGACCTTGCTGAAGACAGAGGTAAGGCTGATGGGACGGTAGGAGGAGACGGCGGACGGTGGTTTGCCAGGTTTAAGGAACATCAGGATATGGGAGATTTTCCACAGGTCAGGATAGTAACCGGTGGACAGGACTACATTGTAGAGCCTGGCCAGGGTGGAGAGGAAAGAGATAGGAGCTTCTCGAAGGTGATGGTAGGTGACACGATCGTGACCAGGAGCGGTGTTGCGTTTTATGTGGAGTGTAGCAATGAGATCCTGTGTAGTGATAGGGGCATTGAGTACCATGTGTGCAATGTTGTCCAAGTACTGGAAACCAGGAGCGAGGGGAGGGACAGAGGTGTCAGTTCGATTGCGGACATCTGGGAAGAGGGAGTAACCAAACTGGGAATCATCGGGGATGGAAAATACATTGGAGAGGTAGGAGGCAAAGTAATTGGCCTTACTAAGGGTGTCAGGGAAGGGGTGATCATCATGAAGAAGAGGATAGTAGGGGGTGGGTTTAGTTCCGGTAAGGCGACGGAAGGCTGACCAGAACTTGGACGAGTTTATAGGTAGGGTAGCAATTAAACGGGTGTATGTCTGTCGCCAGTCCCGGCGTTTCTTAGCCGCGAGCAAATGACGAATGTGTCGCTGGAGTTGCCGGTGGCGTCGTAGTGTGTCCGGGTCACACGTGTGGAGGAAGGCACGGTAGAGATGGCAGGATTCATGGAGGAGGAGGACGGCCTGTGGGGGTAAGGTAGGACAGTGGGGGTGGATGGCGACAGTAGGGACGTGGGCCTCCACGGCCTCAGACAAGGTCTGCTGGAGAAAGGAGGCGGCATGGGTTACATCGTCAGGATGGTGGTAAGTAAAAGGGTGGCTATCGACCTGGGTGGAGAGGGTATCCCGGTAGGCATTCCAGTTGGCACGGGAATAGTCATGGACGTACTTTGGGGGAGGGTCATTATGAGGGTCGGGGCTGGGGCGACGACCATCTGAAACGGTGAGGAGGACAGGGAGATGGTCGCTACCAATAGGCTCCAGGACATTCACCATTATGCGGCCAAGGAGGTTGGGGGAGGAAAGGATAACATCGGGAGTGGAGTTGGATTTGGGACGGGTGTGCTGGGGGATGGGGTTGAGGTCGCCTTGAAGGGAGGAGAGAAACCAATTCCACCGCCATAACTGGGCGGCAGAACAACTATGGATGTTGAGGTCGACGGCAATCACATAGGAGGAGAAGGTACAGTCAATGTGGGAGAGGAAGTCGAAGGGAATAGGGGCGTCAGGGCAGACATTGATGGTGGCGCAGGTGACGGTAAGGCCGGGGAAGAAGAGACTAAGTATCAGGTGTTCGGTGGGGTCGGGAAGGAGGGGTTGGAGCCAAACGGGGATCTGGCAGTGGTGACCAATTGCAACTCCGCCACGCGCAATCGGGAGGGGATTATCGGAGGAGTGAAGGAGGTAGGGCGAAGTGTGGACGGTATGGTGGGGTTGGAGGAAGGTTTCATTGAGGAGGAAGCCATCCACGCGGTGGGTGGCAAGGGTGTGTAGGAAGAGGTTCTTGTTGGCAGGAAGGGAGCAGATGTTGTTGAAAAGGATACGGTGCTGTCGCGCCATGACAGGGATTTAGACGAAGGTGTCAAGATGGGAGAAGGTGAAATGGGCCTGGTTGGTAGAGTAGGTGGCGTACATTTTTAGGTGGAAAACGGAACGGGCGGCAAGGGATATCTGTTGGAGGGTATGGGGGAGCTGAAAAGGATTAACATTCTGAAGGACGGTGGTGAGGAATCTGATGATGTCCTCAGCAGTAGGGGGTGGGCAAAGGGAATTGCCAGGAGGGGTGGGGGCGTCCAGAGGGTGGACACGAACAGTGAGTTCAGGAGTGGTAGTAGGGGTCGGGCCTTACACTTCTGGGAGCAAGTAGGATGAGGGAGGTTACAGGTATTACAGGAGGGGGGGGGGGGGACTGGAGATTGGGGCACTGCCGTAAAAAGTGGGCTTGCTTACAGTGCGGGCAGGTGGGTGCCTCGCAGCACTCCGATGTCGGGTGTGCATTATACCACAAGCACCTTTGGTAGCATAGGGACTGAGGAGGGGAACGGGAAGGGTCAACTTGGTAGCATTGGTGAAAGAGAAGGGCACCCTCCATCAGGAGATGGTTGATGGAGGGGGCGTGTTCGGAAAAGACCCGCATAAGGCGAGTGGGGCCGGTGGAGTTATGGATGCGGCGAACCGCATGCATCTCCAGATGAGGATGCGCTTTGAGGTCCGCCAACACCTCCTCCTCCATGATTGCCAGACTAAGCCGAGTGAATACGGCGGTGAGGGTTGGTGGGTGATGCGGGGGTTGGGGTTGGCGGGAGGGAGGCGGGGAAGGAGCAGGGGTGAGGGAGGCATTAGGGCCTAAGTGGGTGACAGGGATGCGGGAAAGGAGATCTGTGTGGAGGGTAGGGCTGGGGGAGGACATGAGCACTGAATCACAGTGAGGAGTGAGGAGGGAGATGGGGGCACAAGGAAAATGCTGGCGAAGGAAGAGGGTGAGGTTCAAGGCCTCAAGAAGGGAGGGATCAGGATGGGAGAGGATGTAGTGGTAGGAGGAGGGGGAGGAGGAAGAGGAGGAGGAGGAGGGGGCAGGGACAGACGGCGAGACTTCCATGGCACTGTGGACAGGTGAAGGGGGACGAGGTGAAGCGTTTTTCGATGCAGAAGAGGCAGGGGTGGCGCTAGGGCGTTTGACGGCGTGGGGGACAGGAGCAACTGGAAGGTGGCGTGGGGGGGGGGGCAGGTCCCGGTGCTGGAGTCGGCGCAGGAGATGATGAGGCCGATAGCGACAGTGATGATGAAGACGATGAAGAAGGCGAAGGGGAAAGTTGAGCGTGGGCCATAGCCCCCCGGGCCACCACCCAAGCGGGGGCCGTGGAAACGGAAGGAGCAGAGGGGGGGAGTGGAGGGAAGGGATCAGATAAGGTGAGGCAGGGAGGAGCTGGGGATGGAGCAACAAAGAGTGAGGGAGATGGGAGGAGTGGGGGGATGGAGTGAGGGGGGGGGACTGGGCACACCATGTGATGGTGGTGGCGGTGGTGCAGGCAGATGTATATACTATAGCAGTGGTGGTGGCTGTAGTGGTGGTGGTGGGGGTTGACATGGTGGCAAGGGGAAAAGCACAGGACAGGACAAAGAAGCAAACGATGGATGGACAAGGCGACGAGAAACACAGAGTAAAAGAGACGGAGAAACGATGAAGGAGACTGGGGCCGAAGCCCCACTCTGCTGCTGCTGGTGGGGGAGGCGGCATGGCCGGCCGGCCGGTGGGAACGCCGCTGCTGCTGCTGCTGCTGGCTGGGCCCGCTGCTCGCTGGGACCACTGCTGGCTGGGACCGCTGCTGGCTGCTGGACGCTGGCTGGGACCGCTGCTGGACGCTGGCTGGGACCGCTGCTGGACGCTGGCTGCTGGCAGAAACCACTGCTGGCTGCTGGCTGCTGGCAGGAACCGCTGCTGGCTGCTGGCTGCTGGCTGCTGGCTGCTGGCAGGAACCGCTGCTGGCTGCTGGCTGCTGGCTGCTGGCTGCTGGCTGCTGGGCTGCTGGCAGGAACCGCTGATGCTGCTGACTGCTGGCTGCTGGCAGGAACCGCTGCTGGCTGCTGGCTGCTGGCAGGAACCGCTGCTGGCTGCTGGCTGCTCGCAGGAACCGCTGCTGGCTGCTGGCTGCTGGGCTGCTGGCAGGAACCGCTGATGCTGCTGACTGCTGGCTGCTGGCAGGAACCGCTGCTGGCCACTGGCTGGGACCGCTGCTGGCAGGGACCGCTGCTGGCTGCTGGCTCCTGGCTGCAACGCGAACTGCGACCAACCCCCTTATAACAGACAACCAGCGGGAAGTAATGGCAGTCGAGCAAAGATACTACGAGAGGTATATATCGATAAGCGCTGCTAACGCCGCTCACGGTCAGGCGAAGCAGCAACTCAGGGACATTAGTAATGTAAATTAACATAGTGAGAAGGAAGTACGTTAAAATCGGGGTGTAAAATACATGATGGTGGGAACACGAGCCACGCACGGCTCAGAGGTGACGCCACTTCGGCGACTTGGGCGTCGATGAGGGTGAAACGATGATGAAGACGACACAAAGACCCAGTCCCCGGGCGGAGAAAATCTCCAACCCAGCCGGGAATCAAGCCCGGGTCCCCTGGCATGACAAGCCAGCGCGCTGTCCACTCAGCTACGGTGGCAGGCAGTCCAGCAGTCTAGATCAATGGGAAGAGCCCTGTAGCTTTTCATGATGGAGCTTTCAAGTAACAAAAAAATGCCGTATCTATAGATTGCGTTGACATAGAAGATCAAAGCTTTTACACCACTGAGGCACTGTAGATCTTAATACATGATGTGTAGTGCAAGTTGATACGCCTACCCGTTCCTGGGAAATACGGGTCTCAGCAAACGTACAGACAGACACTCGAATAAGAAATGACAAAAAAAATATTTTTTGCGTATGATATAATCACAGAGTATCAAAATATCATGTCTCACTTACGGTTTCTCGCTAACAGCAGCTTAGAATTTAAATTACAGCGTAGTACAAAGTACCCCCTCGGCAACATAATTAATAATTTGTAGGTTATACATTTAGAAGTAGTGGTAAGAGTAAAATATAGATTATAGTGAGTATAGAAATGGCCTGCAGCGCCCATCACAGTTAATAACTAGACACTTTCCATCCCGTATGTATGAACTGTAGCCAGTTGTAGCTTTGAGCAGTTGTATTGTGCGATGCCTCTAGTATGTCCGTCGTTCGCATCACGTCGCACTTGTCAGTTATGAGTGCACAGTAAGCACGTAAAAATCCCTTTTCAAGAAGACCACATAAGGTAACAATCATGCGTGACAGCAAAGAGCGGTATTTGTGCAGGAAATTTGAAAATTTGTGGCAAGGTCTTATGAGACCAAACTGCTGAGGTCATCGGTCCGTAAACCTAAATACTACTTAATCTTACACTAACTTACGATGAGGACATCACACACACCTATGCCCGAGGGAGGACTCGAACCTCCGGCGGGGGGAGCCACACGGACCGTGACAAGGCGCCGTAGACCGCGCGTGGTAGCCGCTTTTGTGCAGCAACTTCGGAGGAGGACGTACAGTCGTTCGTGATGAAGGCGGTCAGGGAAGGAATTGAGGGTCAACCGATAACTTCGTTCAACGATTGGATCACGAGATTCGAGAAACTGGTGTATGAAAGGCAATACAGAAAAATCGAAGAGGTGTGTTGTGATCCGCCATTGTGCGTCTTCATGAAAATCTCGGGCGCACACTGCAGCCGCAACAGAGACGCTACTGCAAAGTTTTCGATCGAATGTGTTTCAAAATGTATGTGAGTGTCCATTGGCTTGGAAACATGACGGAAACGCTATCGCCAATCACAGCGCTCGTTACTAAGAGTGGCGACTACCGAAGTGCGTGGAGGGGGAGTTCTGGACAGGGCAGCGCAAGGAACAGTACGGCACAACACACGGGAAGTGCTGGACGTGACAGCGCGACGGACGCACGGTCACGAGGGAGACTTTGAGTGTGGAGCGGTTTGCACGTGGTCGCGAGAGATAGAAATACTTAGGAGTGCGGACTTGTGAATTTGTGAGATTTCCGTGGCTTCTACAGTGAAGTCATAGTCTGCATTTAGAAGTGAATATCCTGCGAGCTATGTTGTTGTTCATGACTAATTACGTGCAGTAGGAATCTATTGTTTCACCGTCATTCAACTTATATGCTGGACCGTCAACACCAATAAGTGTTTTGCAGAAATATGCAGCATTCTCAAAAGTACTTCTACTATCGTACTCACAATTTAAAGTCGTTAAGATAGTACCTGCAGATTTCATTTAATTGCAATCTTTCATTTATAAACTACTATGTTGCATTAAAAATTCGCAATTGCCGAGTGATAGGAACCTTCGACCATTCGATTCCTGTGTATATTCATTTTGTATACTGTAGACTCAGCAGTATTTGGCTTGTAATGCGGCAACTACGTATCCCAGCCCCTAGACAACGAAAGCAATCAAATCTTTCAATATTTCAACTTTGAGTCTGAGGGTACGTAGTTGAGGGCAGCACACCAACATCATTTCATTCTATATAAGTATATATAGCCTACAGTTGCAGGTTAACTTTATCGTTTACCTAGGTTTCAACGTTAATAATAACGTCTTCTTCAGAACGTAAAATATTATTTAAATGTTTGCCTGAAACAAGCCATGTCCTAAGTCAACTTTATAAACTTGATGCATAACCATAAGGTTTTGTCATTTCTATTAAACAAGCTGTAGCAAATTCACTTTAAGCCCGTTGTATGGATCTCGTCGTGTGCGTAGAGACTCGAGTCTCAAAACTAAAGAGTTGCTTGATACATTATAGCTATAGACAATATATTATTTCGCGAATCTCTCGGGCTGTATAACAACAATTCTCAACAAAGCTAAGAAACAGGACAAACGACAATTTATTATCAACACAAGGAATAATCCAAAAAAATGTAGGAAGTTGTCAGTCAGGCAACTGATAAGAGCAGCAGGACTCACTTGTCGTAAGGGTAATGTGCCTACTGCGCACCTACTCTTGGGTTAGTATCATGTCCATGCCATATTCACACTCGATGGTGGCAAAGGGCTTCCCTCCTTCCCCCCCCCCCCCCCCCCCCCATTCCAGCGCGATTTCCGAATGAGAAACCAGCTACATAATCTTCTCTCGTATACAGTATGTGGACGTTGTTCTTACGTGCGGGAGTTCGAAAATAAGTTTTTCCTGTCGACTGTGGTGAGAGTTGTGTGTGAAAGGAACAAAAAAGACAATGAGACATTAAAGATAAGACATATCTTTATTTTTATACATGATTTCCAAGTACATTGAGACATTTGTCATTCCGCTTTATAAGCTTCAAACAGCCTCCCAGGTAAAGATCAGGACGTTGCATACGAAAGAAACGTTGAACGGCTTGTTTGACGTCAGCACTTGGTGCGAGATCCGGGCTGTAACGTAGATGGTGTAGGCGCTCCCAACCAAGAGTTGCAATATGATTTTGCGTTGTCATCGCCATGTGTGGTCTCGCATTGTTATCCAACAGCAGAACGCCAGATCTGAAAAGGCTAGGCCGCTTTTTCCGAATCACCTCATTCAATGTCGACAGAGTGGCACAGTGCCGCGCAGCATTGATGGTTGCATCCTCCAGAAAGTCCAGCAGCAAAGCTCCTTTGGCGTCCCAGAAAACGGTAAGTAGCACTTTACCTGCAGACGGAGTGCTTTTGAACTTCTTTCGGACAGATGATGACGGAAGTTTCCCCTTCATGGATGCGGCCTTCGATTCGGGCGTGCAATGGTGGACCTACGTTTCATCCTCCTTCACAATCCGAAACAGAAGGTCATTGCCAGATTCATGGTAACGCACGAGCTGTTCCAGGCTGAACGCCATGCGCTGTTCCACGTGTGTCGGGGTCAGTTGGCGGGGCTCACATCGTGCTGACAGCTTCCTGTATCGAAGAATGTCGTGCATGATCTTGTGAGCTCGCTCATGTCCGATTCCAAGTTCTGGCGCTACTCCATCGATGGTGATACGCCGGTTCGCTTTAATCACGTCATCCACCTTCCTGACTTTTGCATCTGTAGTGGCCGTGCGGGTCCGTCCAAGTCTCCGTATGTCCCGCACTTGCTGACGTCCATCACTGAATTGCTGGCACCATCTCCGCAACATTTGCTTCGACATCACACCTGACCCATAGACCTCCACAAAGCGGTTATGAATTTCTGTGCCTGATACTCCACGTACCCATTCATAGCGGATAACAGCTCTCACTTCCGCCTTTGACCACGACTCCAAAACGCACCTTCTCTCCATAGCTCCGGAAAAAGACTGAGCGCCTGGCTTCCGCTTTGCGCAAGCACTGCGAGAGCGTCAATTGCCTGATCGCGGTCGACCTCTACCCAACGGTGCATCCGTGTCTTGCACGTGCGCGTTCACCTGCCGTGTCGTCTTTCGCCCATACCACACAACTCTGCCCACAGTCGACAGGGGAAACTTATTTTCCAACTCCGCTTCGCATTACTTTGTTTCTTGGGCCTCACACCTCGGGTCCCACTGATGACATAAATGTAGGGTCAAGTTTTGTACAACCCCTGGGCTAGGGACCATTTGTATGTTCAACAAAAGGATCATCTTGTTGCCAGAATATTCATATTCTGACAGCACACTGTCAGAATATGAATATTACAACCATTCTCCAACTTAGAAAAATGGACAAAATCGATTCGCTCTTTATGCATTTGATGCAGTCTACAGTGGGCCTTAGGGGTTAATGGAGGCACCATTAGTTCTTGGGTGGTTCCTTAGATAAACTTAAATAAGCGTTTTTGACCATTTTTTCGTACCAAAACCGTCAGCGGATTCCAAGATGGTTATGGACAACAAATGGCTGTGCGTTTCCTTGTATAGTCCTAAGATTCCATTCTCGAATAACTTTGACTATTTTCTTGAAATCTTTGCACTTTTCAAGGATACAGAACTTCTAATTAACTCTCTTGTACACGTGCAGTACCCACGTAAAATCCGGTGTAAGGCGGAAACGTTGTTTACAAAGTGACGTAACACGGAGAATCATGCTGGAAAGCGTCACTGTTATCATTTCTGGGAACACAATGTGGCAGTACTGAATCAGGGATAAAATCTTTGTGCACGTAAAATCCAGTATGAGGTATAAAATCAGTTTTGCGTTATATCACCTTCACGTAAGTAAACTGGCCAACGCTACTGACCAATACACCACTTTGCGTATGAGTGACATGCCCTGCTGCAGCTGGGACAAAAAAGAACCAGTGGGAATACGCTCCTATCGTAGTACAAAAAACGCTAAAATTGCAGTTTGTTTAAAAGATTGACTGAAAAGTGGGGTATAAGCTCCCTCATTCTGCCTTCCTCAGTCTCTTTAAAAATTTCCCAAAAGTTTTGACCTGGAAACATAGGCGCGCTCTGTCTGACACGCAACTTATCTCTCACTTTCCCACCTTCCTTCACTGTAACTCGCCCACATACCCAGAAGTCCATCGTTGTGAGTCGTTCATACTCAGCCTCTCCTACCAGCCACTTGTCGCTCACTCATTCAGCCTATCTCATTATTATTTCTTTGTGTCTCTCTAATTGTCGCTCTCCTCTATCTCCTTCGTTCTCTCTTGCTATTACTAAATCCTCTCGCCGTCACTGTCACCCCCTTGCTCTGTCCTGCTGCTACTACCACATTCATTCTTTGCCATTCCTACTGTCGCTTCTCACTTTCACTATCTCTCACATTGTGTGTGTTTTTTGATAGTGTCCGCCTTTAGCAAAACACTTTTTTTTTAACCCAAACTTCTTTCACTGCAGTTGCAGCATCTTCAGTGGGCTTTTACACTCCTGGAAATTGAAATAAGAACACCGTGAATTCATTGTCCCAGGAAGGGGAAACTTTATTGACACATTCCTGGGGTCAGATACATCACATGATCACACTGACAGAACCACAGGCACATAGACACAGGCAACAGAGCATGCACAATGTCGGCACTAGTACAGTGTATATTCACCTTTCGCAGCAATGCAGGCTGCTATTCTCCCATGGAGACGATCGTAGAGATGCTGGATGTAGTCCTGTGGAACGGCTTGCCATGCCATTTCCACCTGGCGCCTCAGTTGGACCAGCGTTCGTGCTGGACGTGCAGACCGCGTGAGACGACGCTTCATCCAGTCCCAAACATGCTCAATGGGGGACAGATCCGGAGATCTTGCTGGCCAGGGTAGTTGACTTACACCTTCTAGAGCACGTTGGGTGGCACGGGATACATGCGGACGTGCATTGTCCTGTTGGAACAGCAAGTTCCCTTGCCGGTCTAGGAATGGTAGAACGATGGGTTCGATGACGGTTTGGATGTACCGTGCACTATTCAGTGTACCCTCGACGATCACCAGTGGTGTACGGCCAGTGTAGGAGATCGCTCCCCACGCCATGATGCCGGGTGTTGGCCCTGTGTGCCTCGGTCGTATGCAGTCCTGATTGTGGCGCTCACCTGCACGGCGCCAAACACGCATACGACCATCATTGGCACCAAGGCAGAAGCGACTCTCATCGCTGAAGACGACACGTCTCCATTCGTCCCTCCATTCACGCCTGTCGCGACACCACTGGAGGCTGGCGTGAGCGGAAGACAGCCTAACGGTGTGCGGGACCGTAGCCCAGCTTCATGGAGACGGTTGCGAATGGTCCTCGCCGATACCCCAGGAGCAACAGTGTCCCTAATTTGCTGGGAAGTGGCGGTGCGGTCCCCTACGGCACTGCGTAGGATCCTACGGTCTTGGCGTGCATCCGTGCGTCGCTGCGGTCCGGTCCCAGGTCGACGGGCACGTGCACCTTCCGCCGACCACTGGCGACAACATCGATGTACTGTGGAGACCTCACGCCCCACGTGTTGAGCAATTCGGCGGTACGTCCACCCGGCCTCCCGCATGCCCACTATACGCCCTCGCTCAAAGTCCGTCAACTGCACATACGGTTCACGTCCACGCTGTCGCGGCATGCTACCAGTGTTAAAGACTGCGATGGAGCTCCGTACGCCACGGCAAACTGGCTGACACTGACGGCGGCAGTGCACAAATGCTGCGCAGCTAGCGCCATTCGACGGCCAACATCGCGGTTCCTGGTGTGTCCGCTGTGCCTTGCGTGTGATCATTGCTTGTACAGCCCTCTCGCAGGTCCGGATTAAGTATGGTGGGTCTGACACACCGGTGTCAATGTGTTCTTTTTTCCATTTCCAGGAGTGTATTTTCCATCTTTTGACCACATGGTGTGGTTTTTCTGATGTGTTGTGTTTCTACAGTGACCGTTTTTTGGACAGTTTGTCATCTGCAACCACATACGTTTTCCTTTTAATCATCTTTTTCACTGTCGAACACTGTATATTGAGTTGTCACTGTCACTGTAACTGTTCCACTGTTTTGCCAGTTGTAAACACGGAAGAAAAGAGCTTCAACCCCAAGATGATTATATCTCACTTTCTCGTTGTTATTGTCACAGACCCTCCCTCATTATCATTCCCTTTCACCCACACCCAGTTTCACTTTCTCTTTATTCCTGCACCTCCTCCCTCCCCCCTCCCCGATGCTGATCCCTCACTCTTCCGCTGGCTCTAGCACTGTTTTGCCACTGTCAACTATGTTCCACTGTCACTGTATTCGTCTCTTTTCCTTGCTCTGCCATTGTCTCCTTCCCTCTTTCTATACCACGACCACTGTCTATTATCTTCCAGTATTCACTACTTTTCCGTCTTTTTCCCACTACCAGTGTCTCTTAGCATAAAAAAGTGCGAATATCTTCTCATGCCAAAATTTGTGGGAGAATTCTCAATCGTGCTGTGGAAGACACAATAAGTCTTCGACAGGAGCATATTTCCGGTGGTTAATTTAATATCCAAGAAAGTACAGATTGTCCCAGTTTCACGTTTGTTGCAACCCGTCTTCGAGTTGTAATTTCAGTGATTAAGAGTGTAACATTAATATTTAGACATACTCGCTTGATCCACTTTAACACTTTATTACTGCTTCGGCCAGTAAATCGAGTCTGAGGAAAGACTGAATAGAAGTTTCTTCAAAGGTACTTCTCTTTCGCGAGTGTACACGTACTGTATGTTATACATTCATATGAGCAGATCTGCACTCGAGGAGGACGGTGCGTTTCTGCAGACGACGGGTGCGTGTCGTAACGCCAGAACTATGGATTTCCATTTTAGGCCAGGAGAGCTGAGACGCAGAGCGTTTACGCCGACAATAAAGTGGTGCGCCATCAGCAGCTTGTTTTAAGTGCGGCGACTGGAGCGCCGCCATTAAACTGGCAATTTTACTAAGCGAGACGCGCCGGCTAGCAGAGCCCAGTTTACGACGAACACACAACTACCTCCCGGTCATTACGCGCCAACCAACTATCGTACAGAAGTCGGCAGCCTCCGTATGAGGCAGACAGATAACCTCCTCTTTATTTTTCATCTTCTTTTTCCAGAACATTGTCTTGTTTACTGCGTCTCTGTCCACACTGTTATTAGTTCCTCGCAGAGGCGTATTGTAAACTACCCACATGTGATAATTGTTGGATGCACATCGAAAATTGACAGGGGTGAAACTACACGATAAAAGAGGGAAAAGTTCTAGAAAACATCAGTCCACAGATGATTAGCCTGCGAGGTAACTTCGTACTTGTGTTTACGACCGGCAACTGACTTCAGTGCCAGTATCGTCACGGTTCTTAAAAATGGATTATAACTGCAAACTTACCGACTGCTCTCGATCTAGGTGGGCTCGGGTTTCCCCCATAATCCATGGTCGGGTATTGCTGTGATGCATTGCAGGATGAGGCACGAGGCATACATTGTAACTGATGTAAGACGACATCCAATCCTCTAATATGCTGCAAAATGGAACGTCAAACAAGGGCTCTATCTTACCTCCCAAGGTAGTATGGCATGAATGGCTGGGTGACCTCGAAGGGCTGGTTCAGCTGGCTGAGAGGTCATCGCTATACTTCGCACCCGTAGACACCTCTTCTTCGCGGTATGAGGGCTGTGTACGTAAATGTATGTGTTAAGTTTATGTGACTGTAACCGGTGCGTGTGTGTAGTGTAGTGCCATGTCCGCGTTGGAGATGATGGGAGGGGAGGGCACATTGCCCACTACTCTCGAAGAGCATCAAGGTGGTCGACCGAGCTCAACGTCCCCATCCGAAGAACGCAACACCATCAACAGTTTCACATGATTCCACTTCATGAGACACTGCGGAGACGTTTGGAATTTAATCCAGGACAGTGGCGCGTAGACTGATGATCAGAAGTTTACGTCACCACCCATCTGTAACCGCGCCGTAAAGGGAAAGGAAAAATTGTCAACAGTGTGTGGCGTACCAGGAGCGTCACCCATCCAAATACTAGTCACGCCCGACGATGCTTAACTTACATGATCTGACGAGAACCGGTGTATCCACCTAGGCAGGCCGTTGACGGATTGTAAAATTTTCTGGCCTGCGTGAGCTGGATGTTTGTGTAGTGATCGCCTCAAAAAGACATGTTCTGTACTCCCGATCAAACAATTGAAGAAATGGAGAGGCGAATTGTACAGTCTTGTCAACCATTACGAGATGACAGGAGGAGTGTTTCAAAATATCGTAACTCGCTGCGAGACGTCTGCAAGCATCTGGTGAGCGAACAATTAGTAATGCAACACATGTTTTTGTTCTGATAGCAGATTTGCTTTATTCAAGATTCCAGTAGACAATATTATTCCAACTGTTTTTGTTGCGAAACCCTGTTTTTCAATACAATGTCTGTACAATACGGTGACGTTACCCGACCATACTAGGAGGTCCTGCCGGCCGGGGTGGCCGAGCGGTTCTAGGCGCTACAGTCTGGAACCGCGCGACCGCTACGGTCGCAGGTTCGAATCCTGCCTCGCGCATGGTTGAGTGTGATCTCCTTAGGGTAGTTGGGTTTAAGTAGTTCTAAGTTCTAGGGGACTGATGACCTCAGATATTAAGTCCCATAGTGTTCAGAGCAAGACCCAGTAGGAGGGTCCGTAATCCTCCTTGATACTACTCTATTAGTCAACGTCGGAGCCAATTTCTTGGTGCATCAGTAACCTCCTCATCATCTATGTACTGCTTCCCGCAGAGTCCATACTTCATTGAACCAAAGACATGAAAATAGGAAGTTGTGAGCTCCGAGCTGTAGGTTATATGAGGAAGAAAAGTCCGCTGAAGTTTCGTGAGCTTCTGTCAGACACTTGTCATAGGAAACGAGAACTTCGTTTGTATTTTTGCGGCGACGAACACACTGAAGTCGTTTCTTGAATTTCTTGGTGGTAGCACAGTACACTTTTCGAGCCGATCGTTGCACCGTGAGGAAGGACATCAAATTGGTTCAAATGGCTCCAAGCACTATGGGACTTAACATCTGAGGTCATCAATCCCCTAGACTTAGAACTACTTAAGCCTGACTAACCTAAGGACATCACACCCATCCATGCCCGAGGCAGGATTCGAACCTGCGACCGTAGCAGCAGCTCGGTTCCGGACTGAAGCGCCTAGAACCGCTCGGCCACAGCGGACGGCTAGGAAGGACATCAACAGAGCACCAGAAGACTGTTTGCACGACCTTACCGGCTGCGGGTGCGGCTTTGAACTGTTTCTTCGGAATGGTGGCGGTGTGACGTCACTCCATGAATTGCTGTTTTGTATCCGAAGTGACGAACCCGTATTTCATAGCCTGTGATGATGTTCGTCAAAAAGTCCCCACGATCAGTCACGTAACGCGCAAGTAATTACGCACTGATGGTCCTTCGTTGCTCTTTAAGGGCTTGTGTTACGCGGTGAGGAACCCAGGGGGCACACTGCTTTTATCACCCCAAGTGAGGGACGAGGGTATCAGCACTACTCTGACAGAGACGTCCAGCTGTGCAGCGAGGTGATGACTGTGATCCATCGATCACCGCGAATGAGAGTGTCCACTCGTTACAATACTGCAGGAGTCACAGCTGGTGCGGTCGGCCCACACGGGTGAGATGCGACAAGTTTGCGCCACCTTGCTGCGATGATGACGGACGCATTGCCCAACGGCTCTTGGTGCTTTGGTTCACTGCCAGGTCTCCGTAAATATTCTGCCAGCAGCTATGACTGTTTGCGATGCTACGGTCTTCCACGAAAGGAAACTCAATTACACCTCTCTCCTTGAAACGTATGTTCCTTACAGACGCCATTTTGAAGGCTACGAATAGTGCTGCCACCAATGCGAAATTCATGAAACCGTAAGGATTGAAGCGGAAATATTCCTCGATGTTCCACAACAGATTCCCTATTTTTTTCAACCGAAAGCGGCAGAGAAAAACAGTGTTGCATTACTTACTGAACACCCCTCGTACATTCACGTTCGGCGGCGTGGAACACCTCCAATAAACAGGTGTGTAAGTGTAGTAAACTGTTACATCTAACGTAGTGAGGAAAAGTTGCACTTCTTGCTAAGGTAGGCCATGACTGAAATTTGAGCCCAGTTGGACGGGGACTTCATCAAACGTTTACAACTTCTGATCGATTTGGGCTAAATAGGGCAGTACTTCGTACTGACAACAATGGCAGCCAGTAACCACACATCACAGTTATATCGCAAACAGTGCGTTCGCAGACCCATGTTTACTGAAACGTTGTCTGTTTCATTGTCACACAGTTTCACTTGCTTCTCGTCACTGTAGGAAAGCGTCGCAGAACTCACACAACGCATACGCTACAAGACGTGTATTGTGCATGACGGAGTGGTTTACTTTTAACATTTCGAGAGCGAATGTTTCTAGAACAGTCATCTTTCGAGTACACAAATCTCGCAAAAATAACGTGAAGGTAATAGCAGAGAAATTCGAGCTCACACAGAGCCTTGCCACCAATTATTCTTTCCGCGGACCAGGACAGGAACAAGAAAGGGGCGAAGTTCAAAATGGTTCAAATGGCTCTGAGCACTATGGGACTTAACTTCTGAGGTCATCAGTCCCCTAGAACTCAGAACTACTTAAACCTAACTAACCTAAGGACATCACACACATCCATGCCCGAGGCAGGATTCGAACCTGCGACCGTAGCGGTCGCGCGGTTCCAGACTGTAGCACTAGAACCGCTCGGCCACTCCGGCCGGCAGGGGCGAAGTGGTAGTAGTACACAAAGTGCCCTCCGCCACGCTTCATTTAACATTCCACTCTCTGACCTTAGAACGCCCTACATTAAGTCTTTACATTAATAACATACCGGAGGTGTAGTGTTTTAAAGCTTTGACAAAAGACATTTACCTGCTGGCATATTTTTATGCACAGTATCTCATATTACCCATCGCTAACAAATGTCAGCCAATCCGAAGATGCACATATAAAGGTGAAACGAGTCAACGAGAAATAACAAAAAAGATTTATCAATGCTACCAAGATCGCTTGTTTCTTCGTATCACACATGCTGACTGCTGTATCAGCCCCGGAATTAAATGGAAAAAGTTTTATACTTCCGACGTGTCTACGTCCAAAACTCTTACTTCTGTACTTAGTTTCTCATTGACCGGCTGCAAGCTACCTGTCCCTACTTGCTTTCCTGTTCCAATCTCCTCATCTCAGAATAGGACTAACACCAATCGTCCTCAGTTACTTGTTGCATGTATTCTACTCTCTGTCTTCCCTGCATATATTGACCCCTATAACTCGTACTAACACCTTGGAGGTTTTTCCCTTATGTCTCAACGGATATCCTGTCTCCTTTCCCTTCCGTTCTGTGTTTTCCAGATGTTCCTCTTCTCGTCGAATCTTGAGAGAACCTCTCGAGAATTTTTCTACTTCCTTCTTTTGTCGATCTATTGAAATATTTCTTCTGCTACTGAAGGCTCTTTCGTAGTAATATTACCGTAGATACGTGCATTTCTATTCAATGTCAGTACGTGCCTGTTCAGGGACGTCTATTACTCTTAAACCGAAATACCTGGTATGATATTCAGTACTGCAGTATCTGCAACCTCAGAGGACATCAGTCACACAACAGAACGGGTCAGTACTTCATAATCCCAATTCCTTAAATGTTCATTCTTCCTCACGATTCTCCTATTTCATTCCTATATCTTCTGCCCCCTGACCTTATCCTAGGTTCGGCATCGTGATGACTGGGTGTTGTGTGATGTCCATAGGTTAGTTAGGTTAAAGTAGATCTAAGTTATAGGGGACTGATGACCATAGATGTTAAGTCCCATAGTGCTCAGAGCCATTTTTAGGTTCGGCATGTTGTTTCGGATTTCGCACTGTACACTGTAAGGGATAGCCGAATGTCTTTCCTAACGTCATCGCTACCCCTCTCCCCGCCCCTCCCTGTGAATGAAACTGTCACCCCATCTGTCTGAGTCTGGTCTTACTTCACGTGAAAGTATAAGGACGTTTCCTGAACGTTCGTGGACAACGTAAATGAGGCAGGACGTGGCTACCAGCCTGGCATTCAACTAGTCTTGTGTGACAATGAAAAGCTGCCTGAAACGTACTTAGATCCTGGTCGACTCACCTGCCCTCGTCGTTATCCTGCCGAGAGAATTCGATCCGGCGCCGGCGACTCCCCCTGTCCCAGAATAGGGAGCTTCACTGCGCTCGACCATCTGGGCAGGTCACTCTCACTATTAGGGGAAGCCGGGAGGGACGGAATAATGGGACAGAGCGGAACTAGGGGTATATTTTGGCAGCAAATTGGTACACAAGAGAACCACTGTCAAGACCTATTTGCGAAATGACAAATATGGTAACAAGCCATTGTAGAAGAGTTAGTCTTTGATTGTTCTGATAGTAACGTCGTTACGCCGATTTTTCGCCTACGTATTGCAATATTAGTAACTCTTTATTTGCAAGGAACATTGCGTCGTACTTCTGAATAATACAGGCACGGCAATAGCTTATTAATTCGTCAACACCATACAAGTAATTTTCAATTAAAATTGTCCACTGCACGGGATTATAGACAATGAATGAACGAGTGCAGTCTATAGATACGTGGTTCACAGCATATGGAAATTGGGGTCTGGTGTTGCGTTGGCTCGGGAAACTCGGGTCGACTTACGGTCTCGCACAAGTTTACATTGTCGTCATTCCATTAAACAGCTCACGTTTTTCCACATTCGCAACTTCGTATACATGTCATGTATTCTCTGTCCATATTCGACTGCGCCATCTAGCTGTAGCTGCTGCAGTTTATTCCAATTACAACACACTGTAATATGGATTTCCTGGGCCTGCCTAACGATTCTAGAATTTTTGTTACAAGATGACTCTTTTCTGAAGCTCAGACAAAATACGTACACTCCTATTACAGAGCCTCAGGCGGAAGTAGGAGCACAGTCGCTGTGGGAACAGATCAAAGTAGCTTCGCCGCGTGGCCCTGTCACCGCATTCAGCAAGGCCATACGTGAAGCGCATGTCAGCCACCTCATCATCAGTAACTCTATTCGTACTGCTGTGTACCAATGCTAGCGTACAATTAACACTGCAGAAAAAAGCATGGGACCGCGTCGAGCTGTACAGAACGTAAGCCTGAGGACTTAAAGTTGGCATTACTGCTGTTAAAAGCAAGCACCGTGAGTGAATGGAATAAGTATGTTTCTAAAAAAGACGTGCAGGAAATATCGTCGACATTTGCACCGCTATGCAGATAGTTTCAGAGCAATACATATACATCGATAAATGGTTGTAAAAAATCAAGCGAAATTCAGTTACACTGCAAGAAGCCACCGGAAACCATGGTACCCTCTTAGCCAAAGCCGACCGGAGTGGCCTAGCGGTTCTAGGCGCTACAGTCTGGAACAGCGCAATCACTACGGTTGCAGGTTCGAATCCTGCCTCGGGCATGGATGTGTGTGATGTCCTTAGGTTAGTTAGGTTTAAGTAGTTCTAAGTTCTAGGGGACTGATGACCTCAGAAATTAAGTCCCATAGTGCTCAGAGCCATTTTTGAACCTCTTAGCCAAAAATAACGTGAAAATATCACTGGATTGACATTTAAATTTTGTCAGAGGAGTTCGCATTCGCCTTGTATGAACAGTAGCGTTACTTGCGAAGATCGGTCTGAAAGACAGTTTTAGGAAAAAATACAGCTCAAAGAGCGTATCGCCGTCCGTCATCAACAAACTGTATAAATGATCTTCCTTAGAACTGTTATACATGAAATGTTAGATACAACTGACTAACAGAAGTTGAAGAATCGCTTTATTTTAAATGGTCTTCCTCATTCTCAAAGAAAGAGTAAACACTGGAGATGATTATGTGGAGAAGATGTGACTAAAATATAATGGCCAGAACTGTTTTCTTTGCTTTCTGTGGTGGATGAAGAAAGGCTATGGCGGTTTTATGCAGTATGTTACTTTTATCAGTAACAGGTGCCATCTGACGTTATGTATCCCTTTCCTTTCAAAGCAGATTTATATTAGCAGTAACCCACATTTTCATTCACACATATTAACTATCGTCAAAAGGGTTGTTTAATCTGCCTGTAGATGATTACTTTGGCATTCTGAAACAGAGTCAAACAGCTGCACACATTAATACTAGTAAATTTTGCACAATGGCAATTTAATTTACAGCGTCCGCACAATGAGTGCCGCAAAGCGGTCGTGTTTTAGTAATTCAGAAGACAGTGAAAAGCAGTTCTCTTTCATATTGTAAAGCACAAAATTTACGCAGTAAGACTCACAATGGCTACTTTCATGTGTACGAGAGCTATTCTAAACAATGGCAGAATCGATGCGGTAAAACACGCTTATAAGCTGCTTCAACAACATTTAATTAACAACAAGTACGGAAAGCGGTGCCAACAAAGAGAAACGCGTATACCTCCAAGCCTAAAGTAATCAAGCACTTTTGTCGTGTAGTAGAGGCCGCTGTTCAGAGGTAGAACGATGAAGGGAAAACCTCTCACAGAGGCTTTGTTCCACACCACCATAACCGTAAGTCTGTGCTGGTGTATTATATTGTACTCTCGTGCGTTCCTGGCATAAAAACCGAGCGAGGTGGCGCAGTGGTAGCACACTGGACTCGCATTCGGGAGGACGACGGTTCAATCCCGTCTCCAGCCATCCTGACTTAGGTTTTCCGTGATTTCCCTAAATCGTTTCAGGCAAATGCCGGGATGGTTCCTTTGAAAGGGCACGGCCGATTTCCTTCCCAATCCTTCCCTAACCCGAGCTTGCGCTCCGTCTCTAATGACCTCGTTGTCGACGGGACGTTAAACACTAACCTAACCTAACCTAACCTAACCTGACATAAAATAAATATATTTACATAGTCCGATAAAGGAAACATTCATTCTAGTTTCTTATGAATCACAGTAGCGGGAAATAGCCGGATGGTGTCCAATTACTAGTAGTAAATGGTATCCAATTACTATTGATATGGGTGCTGCCGCAACCTTTAAATAATTACGTGTAACGCTAAGAAATAAAATATTCCAGTGATCTAATAGCCCCATATTCGGATCTTCGGGAGGCAACCACTCTGAGGGATTCTGTCAACAGAAAAGGGAAACAGATGTGTCAGAGGTCAGAGCGTGAAGTGTTGAATTTCGTAATACTGGTAGGCCGGAAACTTGAAAAATGAACTGATAGGGTTTAATATCGGTGTGGTTGGAATTAGAAATGGTTCAAATGGCTCTGAGCACTATGGGACTTACCATCTGAGGTCATCAGTCCCCTAGAACTTAGAACTACTTAAACCTAACTAACCTAAGGACATCACACACATCCATGCCCGAGGCAGGATTCGAACCTGCGACCGTAGCAGTCGCGTGGTTCCGGCCTGAGCGCCTAGAACCGCCTAGGCCGGCGGAGTCAGAAATATACGGTGGCAGGAGAAATATTATTTTTTAGCAAGTAAGAACAGATTATCAAAAGAAAATGAAGTAGACAACCAGGTATGACAGTCCACAAGAAAATACGAAAGAGCTGTGCCCTACGTGCAGTGTACTGAAAACATTATCATGCTCAAGACAGAGAGCCGCCACAACAGTAAATGTAAATCTGCCAAATAACTGCGCACATGAGGTGGATAATGAAAAGAATATATGATGACTTAAGTGAACTGATCCAGTACATTAAGAGAGACGAAACTTCATCATTTGTTTTGGGGAAATTATACAATTAGATGGCAGGAGAAAGAAAGAGGGAAAAGCGGTAGGAGGACGTGGTGGAGGAACGCAGATACAGCCTGGTCGAAATTTACACCGAGCCCGATTTAACCATTACAAACACTTCGTTTAAATCATACGAAGGATGGCGTTGTGTTCCTTGATAACAGTAAATCCTGTCGGGTTTGAAACTGACTGTCTTTACGTGCAAGTATGCCTTGAGACATCGAACGGTTTCAAATAGATTACTAGCACACAGGACAAAAAATTAATCGTAATTGTAAAATGTAAACTTTCACGGCTGGAATTGTCACAATTAATAAAATGGAAAATTTTGAAATTCGTGGTAAGGTCGTGTGCTGCGGTCATCAATCCCTAAGCCTTTACACCACTTAATCTAACTTAAACTAACTTACGCTATGGACGACACAAACCCACGCCCGAGGGAGGACTCGAACCTCCGACGGGGGGAGCCGCACGGACCGGGACAAGGCGCCTAAGACCGCGTGGCTACCCCGCGTGGCATCAATAAAATGTTTCGGGCTATTACGACGTGGTCGAATGGGTTTCACCTTGAAACCGGACGTTTCGTCCCCATCTGTGGAGGACATTTTCCAAGGGGATCATAGCTTTGTTGAATATCCTATTCACACCCTGGATCACAAATGACTACAGCAAAATTCCTCTTCCGCGAGCCTCCGTGCAGTGGAGTGACGTCACATGTTTGGAGTCGAGGCCAACGAGAAAGACTTTTCTCGTTGGCCTCGTTTAGAGTAACCGAGTGCAATAGGCTGTTGTCGACAGCCGTCGCCCGCTGTTGCTGTCACTCCATTGTGAAAGATTCGCGCACAACTTCTTCAGCACCGGAATCCAAATTTCATTCAGTTTCACGCTCTCTTCCTTCCTAATGAAATTCCAGGCGTGTTTTACAATCTCTATGGTCTCTGTGTGTAGCCTTTAATGGTATGGCTACCAGTACTTCCGTCCTGTCAAAACGAATAATGAACGTGGTGGTCTTCTGGCTGTGAAGTACGTTACGCAACAGCTGATCTGTCCGTCTCCCATCTTATACAATTGCTCTTGTCCTTTTCAGGCCGTTTTTGACAGTTACTTTTGTAGTACCCACGTACACTTCCCTACAAATACACGGAATCCTATAATTTTTCAGCGTTTTCCAGCGGTTGGCGAACATCCTTGGCCGGTTTTAGAGCCACACGCAACATACAAGGTCAACTAAAATATTCTTCAAGTTACGTCGAGGCAGGCCACAATCTGTCATTTCCCCACAGTTTGTACACTACTGGCCATTAAAATTGCTACACCAAGAAGAAATGCAGACGATAAACGGGTATTCATTGGACAAATATATTAAACTATAACTGACATGTGATTACATCTTCACGCAATTTGGGTGCATAGATCCTGAGAAATCAGTACCCAGAACAACAACCACAGGTACTGCTGCCCATGCAGCTTCAACACGATGCGACAGTTCATCAAGAGTAGTGACTGGCGTATTGTGACGAGCCAGATACTCGGCCACCGTTGACCAGACCTTTTCAATTGGTGAGAGATCTGGAGAATGTGCTGGCCAGGGCAGCAGTCGAACATTTTCTGTATCCAGAAGGGCCCGTACAGGATCTGCAACATGCGGTCGTGCATTATCCTGCTGAAACGTAGGGTTTTGCAGGGATCGAATGAAGGGTACAGCCACGGGTCGTAACACATCTGAAATGTAACGTCCACTGTACAAAGTGCCGTCATTGCGAACAAGAGGTGACCGAGGCGTGTAACCAATGGCACCCCATACCATCACGCCGGGTGATACGCCAGTATGGCGATGACGATTACACGCTTACAATGTGCGTTCCAATGTCGCGATACGATAAACCGCAATCGCGATAGGCTACAATGCGACCTTTATCAAAGTCGGAAACGTGATGCTACGCGTTCCTCCTCCTTACACGAGGCATCACAACAACGTTTCACCAGGCAACGCCGGTCAACTGCTGTTTGTGTATGAGAAATCGGTTGGAAACTCTCCACATGTCAGCACGTTGTAGGTGTCGCCGCCGGCGCCAACCTTGTGTGAATGCTCTGAGAAGCTAACCATTTGCATATCACAGCATCTTCTTCCCGTTGGTGAAATTTCGCGTCCGCAGCACGTCATCTTTCTGGTGTAGCAATTTTAATGGCCAGTAGTGTATTTCTGGCACTCTCATATCCCTAAACGAGTCAGCTTTTTTTGAACCTATCTGCTTCCACTTCATGCCCCTCGCCTCTTATAACTGCCATCTGGTTTCTGTACAAATTTTAAATAGCCTTTCGCTCCCCGTATTTTACTCCTGCCACCTACAGAGTTTGAAAGAGAGTATTCCAAAAACTGATCTTCCCCGAGGTCGGCTTCTACCAGTTTTTCCTTTCGTCTGGAAAGAAATCGTGTTAGTATTTTGCAACCGTCGCTTATTAGACTGTTAGTTCGGTAATTTTCCCATCTGTCAACAACTGCTTTCTTTGGGATTGGAATTATTATATTCTTCTTGAAGTCTGAGGGTATTTCGCCTGTCTCATACAACTTGCTCACCAGATGGTAGAGTTTTGTCAGGACTGTCTCTCCCAAGGCTGTCAGTTCTAAAGGAATGTTGTCTACTCCTGGGGCCTTGTTCCGACTTCGGTCTTTCAGTGCTCTGTCCAACTCTTCACGCAGTATCATATCTCCCATTTCATCTTCATCTACATGCTCTTCCATTTGCATAATACTGTCCTCAAGTACATCGCCCTTGTATAGACCCTCTGTATAGTCCTTCCACCCTTCCGCTTTCCCTTCTTTGCTTAATACTGGGTTTCCATTATAGCTCTCGATATTCATGCAAGTGGTTCTCTTTCCTCGAAAGGTCTCTTAAATTTTCCTGTAGGCAGTATCTATCTTACCCTTAATGATTTCGCGTCTGTTGCACGCCATCTTCGTGGTGTAGCAATTTTAATGACCAGTAGTGCAGATCCAATGCAAAATATGATGCCCAAATACTTCGTTGCCAGGAAAATGTCTACTTTTAAACCAAAGGTAACAATATCACAGATCAGACTTGAAGCTCCACTAGATTATGTGCATAAATTGAACAGACGATTTTATCTGAATCTGAAGCCAGAGAATGTGCTTCATGAAAATGATGAAAACGGGGACCATGGAGTGTTGGGACAGGTCGTAACTGTGTGAGTGATGCGTTTAGTATACGTTCTTTGTGTTCTAATTCTGGTTTCATATTAATTACAAAACGACACAACATTTGAAAAGGCACTATTGCCATTTGCCTGTAGTTCAAAATTTTGAGGGTTATCATTATTAATAATAATAATAATCCTATTTATTAACTGAAAATTCAAAATATAAAATGGATACTTGATTTTTATGAGAAATGTGGGATGTTGTTGCTTGCTTAAAAAACAAATGAAACCAACGAGACTGGCAGTTTGTTTACAGATTTGATTTTTACCAAAATCTGTTTTTCTCGAATCTTTGTTTCTGTGCTTTTTCTCGAATCTTTGTTTCTGTGCCTTAGGCCATTATGGATCCCAGTGCCTCAGTTGCATTTTGACCAGTAAAAGTTGTTAGTAAGCTTGTGAGTGGTTTCTGTAGGTGCACTCATTACTACTTTACACCATTATACAGTTTTGAATTTTATCTGAAGAAGTGGCAATAATAAAAAATTTCTGGCACCCCAAAACACATAAAAAGGAAAGAAGAAAGAAAGACCGTCACATCATACAAGAGCAATGGTCAGCCATGAAATGCCTCCAAACGTAACAGAAATATCACACGTGAACTGCATTCTTTGTCCACGAAACACATTGGGGTCACCAGTAAGCTGCTGCTTATTGAATTGGCCAGCAAGGTCAATCTCTATTGTTTTCAAAGGCTTGTACGCAGGAACACTGCGCCGCCAACGGCAACTATAGCCACGTCGCAGAGGCATTACAGAGGTGCATTACTCCCACAGTAGGACTGATTTTGGTCTGAACGTTTCTATAGAAGGAGATGCAGTTAAGGATATCGGACATGGTATGGAGGTGCTGCACAACGCGCCCAAAGCACGGATGTTTGACTCGTTCGAGAACTTTAAAGCAATAAGAAGGAATGTTCTGAACTAATAACAAATGCACAAAGTGAATTTAATCAGAACTATCCTTTCAGTATTTCAGATGTCTTTTTCCAATAAATATGTTGCAAGTTTCGATTTAGGAAATCTTGGAGCGAAATGCCCATTTGAATGTGTTCTGTGTGGGAGACTGCGCCATGACCTGTCATCTTCGTTGTGGCCATCTATTCGCACGTGTAGACATCGGGTTAACTGAATACGCGTGCCGGGAATGGGTGCCTTAATCACAGTTGCAGACCATGGGCCTGAAACTGTTATCTCAATTTCCAGAATGAATTTTCACTCTGTAGAGGACCGTGAGCTCACATGAAACTTCCTGGCTCATTAAGACTGTGTGTTTTGCCGACACTCGAAGCGCGGACATTTGCCTTTTGAAGGGAAGTGCTCCACCGAATGATCTACCTGAGCGTGACTCACGACCCAAACTCACAGCATTGCTTCTGCAATCAAACTACTTACCGATGAAAGGTAAAAGTCCTGCGATCGATCAACCGGTCTGGAATACATTTCAATATGCTAGGAAGTTTCGCTGTTTTAATTACTAGATTATAATATTATGTTGTTGTTGTTGTGGTCTTCAGTCCTGAGACTGGTTTGATGCAGCTCTCCGTGCTACTCTATCCCGTGCAAGCTTCTTCATCACCCAGTACCTACTGCAACCTACATCCCACTGAGTCTGCTTAGTGTATTCATCTCTTGGTCTCCCTCTGCGATTTTTATCCTCCACGCTGCCCTCCTTTGATGCCTCAGAACATGTCCTAACAACCGATCCTTCCTTCTAGTCAAGTTGTACCACAAATTTCGCTTCTCCCCAGTTCTATGCAGTACCTCCTCATTAGTTATGTGATTGTTCAATTGTGTGCGAAATCTTATGGGACATAACTGCTAAGGTCATCAGTCCCTAAACTTACACACTACTTAACCTAAATTATTCTAAGGACAAACACACACACCCATGCCCGAAGGAGGACTCGAACCTCCACCGGGACTAGCCGCAGGTGAAGTGATCTACCCACCTAATCTTCAGCATCACGTTTCCACAGCTTATATTCTCTTTTTGTCTAAACTATTTATTTGATATATAGTATTATAATACACATTAATTTGTTTTAAAAATGGATTTCACTAGGGACGCTCAAAGGGAAATGCAACGCTTTCTTTGTGGCCAATGTCGGCTGAAAAATTACGGATCAGAGAATCGACGATATTCGTATGCGCTTGCAGAATGTCTATGGAGACCTGGCAGTTAACAGAGGAAGCTCGGTGAGCCGTTGGGTGAGGCGTCTGTCATCATCACATCAAGGTCGCGCAACCTGCCAGATCGCCAGCATGCCTGCTGGCTGCTCACACCTGTGACTCTTGCAATGTTGGAACGTGCGGACACTCTCAGTCCAGGTGATCGACGTATCAGAGTCAAGCGCCTCGATGCTCAACTGGATGTCTGTGTTGATAGTGCTGACACACCCATCTACCCGAAGATTTGTGTCCACTGGGTTTCTCGCCGCCTAACGAAAGACCATAAAGAACGACTAAAGACCATCTGTTGGCAATTGCCTGCGCTTTACGAGGCTAATCGAGACAATTTTTTGTCCAACATCGTCGCAGATGATGACACATGGGTCACTTCGAACAGGAAACAGGACAGCAATTCGTGGAGTGGCGTCACACCGCGTTTCTTTCAAAGAAAAAGTTCAAACCTGCACACTCAGCCGGTGTAGTCATAGCGTACGTCTTCTGGCACTCTGAAGAGGTTATTCTGTTTGATGTCCTCCCTCACTGTGCAACGACCAATTGTGAAGTTTGTTGTGCTACCCTCAAGAAACTGAGCAAACGACTTCAGCGCCTGCTCGTTGATACAAAACTGTAAACGAACTTTTCCATAACAAAGCAGGGCCTCACATAAGTCTGTGCAGACGACAGGAACTCTCAAATCTTCATTTGACGGTTCTTCCTCATCCAACCTGCAGCCCAGATTTCGCAACTTTCGACTTTAATTTGCTCCGCTGGAAGTAGTGGGGCGTTATTGGTGCACGAGGTTGGCTCCGACGTGGACCAACAGAGTGATACCACCTGGGTATAGATGCTTCTCGGTGAGGTGGAGAAATGCCGTCGCAATGACTCGACGTTACAATAAGAAGTATGGTTTTGTAGCCGAATAATATGGGGTCTTTTAATACCGAATAAAACCACCTTAGTTTCAAAAACAAAATGTATTGCGTTATTTTTGAACGTCGCTCGTACATTGTTTGCCTTTATCTTTGTTTAAACAGTTGCTTTCTGATAGGTGCTACATACTCTTATCCAGTCCTGATACAGTTACTATGAAATTGGCTTCGTGTTGTGAGTTGCATGTTTCTTGTACTTATTTCATATTTTGTAGGTGTTACCACGCTAATAACAATTGTACTGTGTTATTTGAATTGTAACTGTGTAGAGTTGCGTGACAGTTGCCGTTCCTTCTGGTAATTTTTTAACTGACGCCGAGAAGCATACACAACAGTTAGTGTTCTAATGATTTCAAATGGTGAAAAGAAAACTTGACCAACTTTTCCACAGAAGACGGAATTTTTCACTCTACAGCAGAATGTGCAGTGATATGAACCTTGCTGGCAGATTAAAGCTGTGTGCTGGACCGGGACTCGAACCCTCGACCTCTGTCTTTCGCAAGCAAGTTCTCTACCAGCTGAGATACCCAAACACAACTTAAAACCTGTGCGCTCAGCGTACTTCTGCCACTACGTCATTCCCAACCTTCCGAACTAACGCTAGTCTCACAAGTCATGTAGGAGAACATCGGTAAAGTTTGGAAGGTAGAAGATGACCTAATAGCGGACGTATAGCTGCGAGGACTGGTCGTGAGCCACGATTGCAAAGTTACTTCTTTCTGAAAGGCTTTGGTTCAGCTTGATATGCTAGAGAGTCTATCTCCAGCGACATACGGAGATGGAACACACACCAAGAACAGTCAAATGAAGATTTGTGAGCTCCTCTCGGATGCAACATGCGAATTTATAAGAAACAAGGCTGCACAACAGATGATGGTGCGTTTAATGAAAATTATTAGGGATGGCCCAGTTAAGAATGAAAGTATGGATACCTCATCCCACACGGACATATTGATAACGGAATCCATCAAACTATGAAAGGAATCTTATGGTCACTATAACAAACCACTTTATTGCCAAAAGACATCACCTATATTCTATCCACCGAATCCAGAACACAGGCAATTAATAAGTGTACAAGGAAGTGATACTAAATCTTTGGCACAGATGGTTTCAAACTTGAAAGAGTGATACAAAACCGTGGTGTGAATAAGGGTAGTGGTTGCAGAAAGGTTAATGAGTTAAAGAAAGGTCCCTGGAAAACACAAAAAACCACTAGTACTCTCGCCTGTGTTCACTGTGTGTGTGACTAGCTGACAGTGAAAATTAGACGACAAAAACCAAACCATGATGCAACTTAATCAGATTTTCTCACGCCTCATCTCATCAGATGCAGTGATGCCCTATGCTTACCAGTATGAAGATGTGGAAAAGCAGAAGGCAGCCGCAGTAGTGGGTGATAGTTCTAAATTCAGCACAGAACCTGTGTTCTGCTCAACACGGAAACATCTCGTTCTGCAGCTCTCTGCAATGACTTTGAACAAGTGTCTTCTACGCTACCCTGAGGGGAGGTGTTCTCTAAGATGTCCCTCTCAACGCGTGTTCTCTTACTACCCCCTATGGAACGTATTTGGTTCAGCCATTTCGGAAGCTCCCCAGCCGATTGCAGCAGACCTTATGAGTTTCAAATAATGATAATTTAACAAACAAGCGTAGCAAATTACCATTTCATCATGGTTAACCAATGAAGAAGGCAGAAAATTTATCCCACAATGTAACTGATATCAAGTGATGACCAATGAGAAGACATCCATAATATACATCCAAGAACAGCCCCGCGCTACCAAAATAATTAGTAGGACCCAACCAGAGAACCCCTTACTAAAATTTGAAGAAATATTCCAGCTGGCCTCGTTTGGGCTTGACAGCTGCTCCGACACATTGTAGCCTCATGCTCTCTCCTGTCTTTCAGGTTTCTAACTATGTTGAAAACGATTCCTTTCGCTTTCTGCACAACGACATTTTATAGCACTCCATACCGCCGCGGGGCTAGGCTGGCATATCATTCTCTTCTGTGCTACATTCACCCACAGACTGGCTCTCAGCAGAAAACATCTTTACGACTGGTGACTTTTCCTCAAGAAAATCTTCTGTTTCGCCAGCCAGCTAAACACCTCAAGGCTGTCATAATTACAAGACTTCTTCACTGTACCAAGAACAAAAGAGATACGGAACAACTTAGCAGTGCAGTCATTGGCAGTCATTATTATTACGGGCAGCGTTACAGATTTTGGTTGTAAGATGTACACATTGAGTTAATAAAAAGGTTATGTGACAAGTTTTTGCAAAATGCTACCACGTAACGGTTCGAGTCCCAGTGCAGCACATTGCTTTCATTTGCCAGTAACAGTCAACTCGGCATACTTTTGTATTTCACATTCCTCATTTTCGCGATTTACGTTTTATAATGAGGATTCTTAAATTTTGTACCCAGGTACTTTTCTTAATAAGCATTGTATGTATCATTATATTTTACATTATTCTTTATCTTTTTATCTTTAAATTTTACATTATTCACCTCTACCTGCTTTCAAGTGAATTAAGGTTTAAGCCGGTCTATTGCTTTTATTTTAAATGAAAGAATATATTTTACATTATTCACCTCTATCTGCTTTCAAGTGAAATAAGGTTTAAGCCGCTCTATTGCTTTTATTTTAAATGAATGAATATTTTAGTTTATCACCAGAGCTTGATAATTCCATTCTATAACTTTCTTGGTACAACCACGAGTATATTGTTACTTTTCTCGTTAATGAGAATGGTATGTTCCCGTTATTTCTTTGGTGAAATCGTTTATTCTTCACGTTCACCTGATAGGGATTTTCCATTTCTTTACTTAATATCAGTAAGTTAAAAACGTGTCATGATCATCTCTCCATTGGCAAAATATTCCGGAATAGTCCCCCATTCGGATCTCTGGGACATGACTACCGAGGAGAGGTGACCTAAAGGAAAAGATTGAATAACCAACGAAAAGATAACGTTCTGCGAGTAGGGGCGTGGAATGTTAGGTGTTAGAACGTGTTAGGGAAGCTAGAAAAATCTGAAAATGTAAATGCTAAGGCTCATTCGAGATATAGTGGGCGTCAGTGAAATGAAATGGAAAGAGGACAAGGATTTCTGGTAATACAGGATAATATCAATAGCAACAGAAAGCGGTAAGATTGGACTGGGGTTCGTTGTGAATAGGGAAGTAGGACAGAGAGTGAGTCACTGTGAACAGTCCAGTGATAAGGTTGTTCTCATCAGAAGCGAGCATCAACAACGATAGTTAGGGTATATATGCCGACGTCGCATGCCGAAGATGAAGATCTAGAGAAAGGATATTGAACGGGTAATTCAGTACCTAAAGGAAGATGAAAGTATGACATCAATGGGGATTGGAATGCCGTTGCAGGGGAGGGAGTAAAAGAAAAGATCACCGGAGAGTATGGGTTTGGGACACGGAATGAGAGAGGAGTAAGACTAATTGAGTTTTGTAGATGATTCAGAGATTGATCAGGAAGAATCAATGCGCAAAGAAGTGGGACCCAGAAGTACTAAGAAATGAAGACATAAGCTTCTAGTTGTCTGAAGCTATCGATAATGCTATAAGGAATAGTGCAATAGGCAGTTCAGGTGAAGAGGAATGTTTATCTCTAAAAAGTGGAATCACGAAAGTTGTAAAGAATATCATATGCACAAAGAAAGTACCTGCGATGGAATCATAGGTAACACAAGAACTGTTCAGTTGATCGATGAAAGAAGGAAGTATAAAAATGTTTAGGGATATTCAGGACTACATAAACAGGAGTTACTAAGTTACTTAGAAGTTAAATAGAAATTAGGTGCACTGAAGCTAATGCGAAATACCTGCATGAAAAATGTGAAGAAATCGAAAATGAAATGATTGTCGGAAGGGCTGACTCGGCACACAGAAAAATCAAAATACGTAAAAGCCGGGGCTGTAACACTAAGAGTGGAATGGAAATTCCACTTTTAAATGCAGAGGTGACAGAGGGTATGTGAAAAGAGTACATAGAAGGCCTGTATGATGAGGAAGACTTGTCTCATGACGTGACAGAAAAAGGAACAGGAGTCTACGGGGAAGAGATAGGGGATCCATTATTACAATCATAATTTAAAGAAGCTTTTGAAGACCTAAGATCGAAACGTCAGAAGAAATAATTAATATTTCATCAGAATTTCTGAAATCATTAGGGTAAGTTGAGACAAAACGACTATTCACGCTGGTGTTCAGAGCGTATGTGTCTGGCAACATATGATCTGACTTTCTAAAATACATCATCCACATAATTCCCGAGATTGCAAGAGCCGACAAGTGCGAGAACTATCGCACAATCAGCTTAGCAGCTCATGCATCCAAGTTGATGACAAGAATAATATGCAGAAGAATGGAAAAGGAGGCAGCTCTGACATTGTGGTTGATAATAGAATTAAAACTAAAGAAAAATGAAGGAACGTTCATCGGATTTGTAGACCGGAAAAAAGCGTTCGACAATGTAATATGGTGAAAGATGTTCTAATTCTGTAAAAAATAGGGAAAGCTATAGGGAAAGAAGGGTAATATACAATATGTACAGAAACAGTGAGATTGGAAACCAAGAACGAAATGCTCGGGTTAAAAAGGATGTAAGGCAAGGATATAGCCTTTCGCCCCTACTGTTCTATCTATACATTGAAGAAGCAATGACGGAAATAAAAGAACGGTTCCAGAATGGAATTAAAACTCAAGGTGAAAGGATGGTCAATGATACAAGAAGAATTACAGGATCTGCTAAATGGAATGTACAGTCTAACGAACACAGAATATGGGCTCACTGTAAACCAAATCAAGATGAAAGTAATGAGAAGAAAACTAAATATCAGTATTGGTGATAAGAAGTAGGTGAAGTTAAGGATCCTTGCAACCTAGGCAGCAAAATAACCCATGACAGACAGAGCAATGGGGACATAAAAAGCAGACTAACACTGGCAAAAAAGGAATTCGTGACAAGAGAAGTCTATTAGTATCAATCACAGACATTTATTTGAGGAAGAAATTTCTGTTCTGAGAATGTACTTTTGGAGCACAGTATTGAATGCTAGTGAAACATGGACTGTGGGAAAATCGGAAAGAAAAGGATCGAAGCGTTTGAGATTTAGTGCTATGGAAGAATGTTGAAAATCAGGTAGACTGAGAAGGTAATGAATGAGAAAATCCTACGAAGAATCGGCGAGGAAAGGAATATATGGAAAAGTCTGACAACAAGAAGGGACAGGATGGTAGGACATCTGTTAAGACATCAGGGAGCAACTTCCATGGTACTACAGGGAGCAGTAGAACGTAAAAACTGTAGAGGAAGACAGAGACTGGAATACATTCAGCAAATAATTGAGGACATAGGTTGAAAGTGCTACTCTCAGCTGAAGAGGTCGGCACACGAGAGGAATTTATGGCGGGTCGCAACATACCAGTCAGAAAATCGTTGACTCAAAAACCAAGATACGATGTCAGACAAAGGCGATCTAGCTCACACTGTACGTATTGTGTTTACCATGAGTAACATGTCATTATTATTATTTTAACGTACATTACCTCGAAATATTTGTGTTTCTGAAGTGTGTTCAAGTCGTTTTGTCCTATGCAGTTTTCTGTTTTTGTTTATTTTTCAGATATGGAGGTGGTTGTTTAGCAACCGACTCTAGTGATCAGATGTAATGTATTGTATTTATTACGATCAAGTCAGTGTTTTGAAAAAGTTTTGAAAATTCCTGTAAAATTCCGAACTTATTAGTATAGTGAGAGAGAGCCACAATTTTGTTTCCTGGTAGTTCATTAAGCCCTCAAAGCGAAAGCAGCGGATTCGAGATTACGTAATACCGCTTAGCTGGGACGACATCACCTAAAGGCCCCAGGTTGGTGGGCATTTTGTGAATTCTGTGTGTTGCGGCAGGACATAGTTAGGTCCTTCACTCGTTCTGGTATTCCAGTAAAAGTCGACGGGGTTAAGGTCCATATGTGGTAACACAGAGAAGTGAATGACACTGATGACTGTCAGTCTTACGTTGTATTCCGTTGCAATGGAAATAATAGGAGAACTGGGTCAATATGCCCATAGGTTCCCAAGTCACATTACTTTCTGGAATGAGGGGTTGGATGAGGCAGTAAAGTATACTTTCTCATAAAGTGAAATTCAAAACAATTGAATAACTGTGTTCATTGTCCGCGGCTCGTAGTTTTGCGCTAGCGTTCTCGCTTCCCGCGCACGGGGTCCCGGGTTCGATTCCCTGCGGGGTCAGGGATTTTCTCTGCCTCGAGATGACTGGGTTTTGTGTGTCTTTCATCACCATTTCATCCTCATTCACTTGCAAGTCGCCGTAGTGGCGTTAAAGAACTTGTGGAGCGGCGACCGAACCGCCCCGCGAGGGATACCCCGGCCACCAATGCCATACGCTCATTATTATTATTACTGTGTTCATTGATCAGCAAACATTTTATGTATCTACTACCTACAATGTGCGTACTTAACTGAGAGAATGCAGTTTGCGCAAGATCCGTAATGATTATTTTGCTTTCAGACGCGTAACATTGAGACACATACAAATACTTTCAGTACACATATTTTAACAGTTTTCGTTACGGGTTGCTAACACAAAAAAAATTAGCAAGTTGGAGGTACAGCAACGCTGAAAGATTTCGTGCCCAATCATCGAGTGTTTTCAGGAGAAAAGATTTTAGTGGTAAATGTCGAAGAAGTTTTGCGTTTTCACTGCAAAATGCTCTGCGTACACAGGCTATTACTCCATTGCATGTTCAAGCGTTCTTCAGATACTGAGTAGGTCAGTGTGTGCGGCGGGGTAGGATGCGAAGAACGTAACTCTTTCTTCTTCTCGTAGGAGACAGCCGGCCTTGCCTTTCCCTGGTTGCACACTTGGTAAGGAGGATGTCACAAAACTTTCTGTGTGCACTTTTCAGTATCTGAGGAAGCTCACTATTCTTCTAATACAAAGTCAAACAGAAAATTTAAATGGCTACGATACCTTTCACGGCCGAGTCCTTAGGTAAAAATTTCTCGGTTAACTTGCAACGTTCAATGCAGATAAAATTCCAAGCTTCCGATGATTACCATTATCATCATCGTCGGTTAGTACGTCTATAAGGAACTGACGAGGTTCTATTCGGTGGTGCAACAACTAGAAAGATAAAATCGTAAACAGGCAGAAAATCAGACCACTGTTCCCTCCGCTCAGAAAAATTACAGAATTGTTTCGACCTGTCAAAGATAATCTATATTACTGTGGCTGCAGTTCCGTGGAACCAAAGATTACTGTACTATAAATAAAACGAAGTTTGTTGGCGTTTACACTAAGCAATACCACTGTTCTTTCTTCTTTTAAATTAAAAACATAGAACTAAAAGATAAGAAGCAAAGATATTGAGAGGCACCCACATGCCTTGCTCATACTGTGGCATCAAGCAGTCAGGCCTGCAAGATGAGTGGTCTGCCAAGCGAGTGGATTCATTTTTTATTTATCAAGTAACGTGAGCTCTAGTACTCACAATTAAGTTACAAATTATTCTCCTGTTTGAATATTAACCAACGGAAACGGATAACGCACATCTGACTATTAAAAATTTGCACAACTCTGATTGTTCACTACGCACTGGCAATACCACATTTTCTATCTTATTCAACGGCTTTGATGAACACGTGACCATCGCACTGAATATGAATGGCGCACACATTATAAATTCTGGGTATCATGACAACATACTATTCGAAGGAAAAGTTTCTTTTTCTTTTCACTATTTTATTTATTCCGATAAATTCTATAACCTAAACTCACAAATTCTATAACCTACAACAATAACACACGAGAAATTCCGCCCAGTGGGCATGGCTTTACATTGGTGATTCTCTATCTTATGGTCTGGTAATTATTTAACGCTACAGTGCACTTTCTGGATAGGATGGTGGATCTTTTGCTATATCTCACACTTCGACTCTCACACCCATCATCACGAAACTTTCCTCCAGACCGAGTGGTACAAAAAGGAACATGCATAACCCACTGCCTCTGAAACTATCTTGTTACTCTTCCATGAAAACCACACATACTTAAATTTCATGAAATACATTACACATGCAACATACAATACAAAACAAGGAATAGTCATAGCATTATAATCACATCACTTTCAGCTTTCCCACTTCAATTAAAATTCATCCCAGTTTCACACGACACTGCCCCACTTCGTAACTTTTCTTTCCTACTACGAACTCTGGAGGATATATGCACGTCTTCCTGTGCAATGCAAGCCAAGCAGGGTTGCTGGATAGACGGCTGACTCACCTTGCTTCACTCTCAGAATGTTATAGTTTGAATCAAGCGTCACACGGAAACATAACACGCAAAGTAATATTAAGAACATATTCATCACACACGCGAGTCCTCAACTGACACCATCCTTTGTCTCATACACAGATTGAGACTCACACAGTACTCACCATGTGGAAGTACTCGTCTCTAATTTCAAGTCCTGCACACGCCATTTCTTAAATATTTCCAACTTATAGTACACACGCTAGTAATACAGCTTAAGCACTCGGAAGTATTTCAACTTATTGCTACACGTGGTTTCATTGTGACCGTTGGTCACTTCCGAAGATAACTACGATCCCCTTAATATTACTTGCCTGACATTTAATTCTCCCCACAAAAGTTTCTGAAATAGAGAAATTATTATTGCAAACTACTCTTAAGTATTTCACATGCATACCATGTCTCCACTCTTTTGTCTTTACAGAACACACCTAAGACAGGTCTTACCAACACAGGATCCAGCAGCAGAGTGCTGAAACATGGCCATTCTTCAGGTCATCTCGCACCTCCGTCGAGCTGGGGAAAGACCATGCTACCCATTGGTCAGCCACATTTCAGGCGTTCAAATCTCCGGTAAATTTCATCTCTTTGGTTCCACCAAAGGTGATCAAAAGATCGTCTCAAAGATGATCATATATTCACATTCACTATCTGCGATTAGCAGACGACCATACATTCTTTCGTTTCACAGATCTCACCAAACTGGATGTAGGGATTTATTTTGTGGGAGTGCACATGTGATCAATTAAATAAATAAATTGTCATTCTTTCCCACACTGGTATCCGGCTTTGCTGTATTAATTGAAATTGAGTTATTATTAGAAAAAATATGTTGTACTGACAAGAATCACAAAGAATGTTGTACATATTTTCAATGTCGGGCGGTACTGTACCCTTTCACCACCGGCTACCCATGCAGAAAAAAATGGCACGATACTATCCTTGCTATGCGAGGATAGTTCTGAACATTTTTTTAAGAAAACTGTATTCGAACAAACGTAGAAAGTCATCATAATATCCAGGAGGAGACCTTAGCCCCCGGTGACGTCAAATAGACGACCAAATGCTGTTACTTTACCAAATTATTGACCCAGTTATTGCATTATTGTACTCTCCACAATCCGGAGTAACGTACACATACAAATTTATAACAATCCACATGACAAATAAAACATTACAACATACAAATAAAAAATGATGTTGAGATAAAAATTTGCTTAGTTACTGGCATCTTCGTTATTTTTATGAGTAATCCCAACTTCACTAACTCTATAACAAATAAAAAAAATACTAATTGTACTCATTAAATTTTAAGTATCTCACCGTCCAAACACAGAACAAGTAATGTGACATTCATAAATTGCGTTGTAATAATCTTTACACGGCAATGTCTAAATGCAAAAAAAATGAACAAAAGAAAAATAGTTGCGTACACTAGTTACATGTAGAATGTCAGGCTCCATACCATTACCCTAAAATGTACATCAAACCTACAGAGAAATTGAACTGAGAAAAAAAACAATGAAATATACCACAAGTTACATACTGGTTACGTAATATAGTTCATCTAAGACATCATGTCATACTTCATTAACTATCATCACTTAAGCAATTGCCACCACTACTCGACTGTGAGTTTAACCTTATCCTTGTCCACCAGTACAAATACCTGCTGCTGAGCTAGTTAGTCCATCAACTTTGATCAATACACGCAGTAAATAGTTAGCAATAAGTGCTTGAATCCACCAGTAGCTCTCGTATCTTACTCTACTGCTCATTTCTCTGTCGTTACACATTTCAGACGACAAGAACTTGCATTTCGACTAGCCTTCGTTACACTTTAATGTGAAATATCACCACTGTGATAATGCAAATAAGTGGCTTCAGTTCACACACCAACAAGATCATTACTGTCCACGACGTCAAAATGCATCAGTTAATCCCGATATTTGTTGTGCAATGCAAACTCTTGTCCCCTGTGACACCCTTACTGACCAATGCAACAAGAGCCGCTACGTTAGTATATCGCCACTGGCTAATAATTAAAGCATCATTGTACCAAATATTCTAATAAACATGCTACATGAACTTGATAACCCAGAACAAACAAAAAAAAACACTAACTATTCTAAATGCAAATGTTAATGAAATACAATTACACTTGCTGTCCCTTCAGGAATGAAACACATAAAAAAAATTTACACAATTACAAGCACAAATACGTTATTCCCTATCTTGCGAGTCACCCGGAGTCATTTCATTCTGTGCTTTTCTTGGGGTCAAAAAGTTGCTGATAGTTTTCCTAGAAACACGGTCTCAGTGTCAAAGCTCTCCCATGGTTACCCAGACGAAAGTCTTTAAGTCACTCAAATCGGCATTTTGAACACATTAAACACAAATGTCATAGTCTCTCTCATGGTACCATCCACACGAATCTGGTCATCCAGAAATGGCCCTACAACTACTATTACCTATGGTTCTGTCTTTTCAGTTCATGGTGTAATTTAAAGTCATAAGTTCCAACAAACAGCACTTATTCCTGCACCAATTAAAGAAATGTCTCCTACAACAAATGCAAATGTCAATGTCCCACTTTAGTTTCTTGCGTTCAGACAATAATTAGTCACCATACGACAACTGTCCTCTTTAAGTATAACAAGCATCCCACATGCAATTTACAAAGCACACTTAACAAGTCACTGCCAAAAGTTTATGGATCCCACCGTTCAGTGGTCAAGACAAAACAAAACAATCGTCCTGTCTGCTAAAGACAAAATCTTTTCCACCACTCACAATGCGGAATCACCAGTCCTTCACTTTCCACCTTATGGAGACATACGACCAGACATCTTGTTTCACAGCTCCACAGTCCAGTACTGCTGTTAAAAAATGCCCGCGGGACTCTGCCGTGCATCGTTCATTCTGCCGTCGCTCCGCCGCCGCGCGAGGCATTGAGCAGAAAAAAACCACCCGCTGTTGCCTCCGTGGGATACTGTCTCCAGTTGTAAGGGTGGTGCAACTTATGAATGGCAGCCAGTGGTAGGTGTGTGTCGCCCCAGGCCGTTGACCTGTTGTAGCGGGCGCGTGGAGTGTACCCCGAACGACAGTGGAGTGGGGAGTGCAGCGGCTTTGTCACCTCTCCCATGGCGACTGTCAGCTTGGCCTCCCACTTGCGGTATGGTCGCGTTTTGCGTAGCACCTCAGCGCTACAACACCCAATCAGTCAGACCCTTCCGTGCATCTCGCAACATTACAGACAAAAGGATATTCTTACAGTATTTAAATACTCATTGATTTCATGTATGATCTATTAGATACAGGAACAAAAGAATCTTTGTTCTAAAAAACAAAAAATCATACACCCTAGTTTTCTACACATACAACATCAACATTTATCGCTTTTCTATATACAGCCCACACTTGTGCTATTGATTGTACCTGTCGTCCCTCATACAAAACATGAAAGTGTCAACAAAAAAAAAAGGAATAAGAAACAATCTATACAGCTCACAATTACAATATCAAATAGTAGACTACTCTAACATCCTATCACAGTGAAAATATTAGAAACTGTTGATTCTAAAACTACAATATACAATGAACCTTTGTGCTTGTGACAGACTGAAATTAATACCTCTTGAAAGTGTTCTAACAAAAAAATAAGAAATAATCTACCCAGCTCACAATTACCTACCACATGATGTTAAATAGCAAACTACTTTAACATCCTAACACAATAAACATTTTAGAAACTGATGACTCTAAATCTACAACATACAATGCACCTTTGTACTTGTGACAGACTGAAATTAGTATCTCTTTATATATTTTACCTTTTATTATATATAACAACATTTCTAGGACATGTATGTACCATCCACATGATGTCAGATCCTGACCTGCCATCGAGGTTCATCCAAATCAAACAACAAAGCACAATAATGTTTTAGTTATGGATCGGTAGCATCCCCTTTACAGGAGTGTGCACATTGATCACACTACTCTACGACTCTCACTCAACTGACACCACATTTTCCTTCTCATGCAATCCATTAATACACCAACAGAATGAGCCTAGAAGTCAGCTAACCTTAACACCACCACACTCACGTCAACATACCATACCTTTGCTCCCTTATACTCAACCACATAACGCATGGAGTTGTTTCGGAGATAGCATTCCAGTCTCTGATTACGTCCTTTCACTCTGGCACCTCTCTCCATTGGCTTACCTCTGCATTCACTTTACCGATTATTCATCCTGCTAAATATCACTTTATAATCGCGACATTTCATCTAAGAACAAAAAATACACAAATTATTCATCCTGAAAAATAACTGTACATATCTTGGTACCGTTTTGATCAGTTATACTGGTACCAGGCTTCAACAACAACAACAACAAAAATTATTTTTTTTCATATTGCAAATGTTATGGTAAGAATTAGATTTACACTTATATTACATCTTACGTCAGTATTCCACAACCTTCAACATCTGGATCTCATACTCCCTTTATGTCCTTTCACGTTGTGCAGTTGTCCTCATCTCTTCATTCGTATTTCAGCTCTCTGTACGTCCATTACTCCATCATTTCCTGGTCTTCCTTAGCCGTTCGCATCAATTTCGATTGCATCATACACAGGCCGCTCTGTAACATACATCTAAGACATCTCCACATTATTTATTCTACTCACCTTCATTTACCACTGTTTCATCACGTCGAATCTCTCATTATTAATCACACTGCTTCACGTCGCTTCTCAAATATCACCTTTATCCACTACTATTTATCACGTCGCTTCTCTCTACATCTACCATCTTTATCCACTCATTAATCATCACGTCGTTTCTGCTTGATGCTTATTCATATGACAAAAAATACGTACATACACCACTCTGTCGACTCCTGTTCATGACTCATTCGACCAGTCTATTCCGTCATACTTCCTGATATCCCGCCTGAAAATTCTTATGTTCGATTTGACCCTGCACAACGTTACACACCACAAATAAATACACTGACTATCTACCATACATTGCCTACTTTCGATCTATCCTTAACTTTTCCATAATTTGATGTTAGAAATGTGATGAAGCCCACGAGATTGTTTTCCCTTGATCGTCTCAATCAGTACAGCATTTTCATGGACAATCCGCCTCACTCTGAATGGTCCACTATACACCGTAAAGAATTTGCTAGTTGGGAATCTGTGCTTCTTTGATAATCGATGAGTTTTAATTAGAACCTTGTCTCCTACTGCCAATTCGATCTTCCGGATCTTTCCTTTCTGCTTCTCCTGCCTATCCTTAGCTGCTTTCTTAATACGCTCTATCGCAACCTTGACAATTTCTGTGTGCCTCTGCTTTCCCGATCGCGGAAAATCTACCAGCTCCCTGACTCGATCTGGCGGTGGTTCATTCTTTAGTACGGTAATTGGTGATAAACCAGTTGCTCCATGTGGTAGCTCATTGAGGATGTCCTGAAAACCTTTGAGAAAAATTCTCCAACTTCTATGTTGCCTATGGCAATAGATCTTACACAACTTTGCCAGTTATTTTAGCACTCTTTCACTGGGATTACTTGCAGCATGGTATCGGGATATGAACACCGATTTTATCCTTCTTCTCTTCAGTGTGGTTAGCCATTGTCTGGATCTATATTGTGGTCCATTGTCTCCTGCGAACGTTTCTACAGTTCCTACTTCTCGCAAAAATTTTTTAACGATCGCTGCTGCTACTGTCCTTCCCGTCGCACGTTTCAATGTGGTAAAAGTCACATACTTTGACACCAATACCACTGCTACTAATACATATCTATATCCTGCACTGACTTAGGTAGCGGGCCAAACAAATCTGTTGCTCCGAATTCCCTCAATCTACCTGGCACTGTCGGAAAAAGTGGTGCTTTGCATCAGATAGTTAACGATTTTGCCTTGTGGCACAATTTGCAACTACCAAGCACGTTCTTAATCGTCCTCTCCATACTAATGAAATAAACTGATTCCCTTAACTTCTTACAGCATTTCCTTGCACCGTAATGCCCGTAACTTAGGTGCGTGTACCAGATCAGCTTGTTGACTATTTCATTTGGTATACACAACACCGAGTCCTGTGTGTTCGGATTTCTACGGTAGAAAAGGACCCCGTTCTGAATTGTATAAAAGCGCGCTATATTGGCCTCTAAATTCGCTCTAACTCTGTCCTTCACCATTCTCCATGAGGCCGGCCGGTGTGGCCGTGCGGTTCTAGGCGCTTCAGTCTGGAACCGCGTGACCGCTACGGTCGCAGGTTCGAATCCTGCCTCGGACATGGATGTGTGTGATGTCCTTAGGTTAGGTTTAATTAGTTCTAAGTTCTAGGCGACTGATGACCTCAGAACTTAAGTCGCATAGTGCTCAGAGCCATTTGAGCCATTCTCCACGACGCGTTTTTATCCTGCTCTTTCGCGATATTTGTGAGTACCGCCCCTATGTATTTCTCGAACGGCACGCCCTGCATATACAATATGTCATATCTATTCTCGTTTACCTCCTCATCAAAGCATTGATCATGACCTATTGGGTTCCTTGACAACGCATCTGCCACTATATTCTGTGGCCCAGGAATATACATGACCGTAAAGTGAAACTCCTGTAAATAGAGTGCCCACCTAGCGAGTCGTCTATGGTTAAGTTTGGCCGACATCAGAAACTGTAGTGACTTGTGGTCAGTATAGATTTTAGTATGCCTCCCATACAAATAGTATCTAAACTTACTAAAACCCCATACTATTGCCAAAGCTTCAAGCTCAATTACCGTGTAATTCCTCTCAGCTTTGCTAAGCACTCGGCCCGCAAATGCAATAGGTTGTTGTATTACTTCTCCTCCTTGCTCTTGCTCTTGAAACAACGTCACCCCAAGTCCACAACGGGAACTGTCCGTGGCCATACAAAACTCTTTCCCTAGGTCTGGATGCCCGAGAAGAGGTGCCGATAGCAGTGCCATCTTTAACGCCTCATACTCTTCCTGCGCAACAGGGTCCCAATTCCATATCGTTTTCTTTCCAGTCAGCTGACATAGTCTGGGTGTCGCTGCACCCCCAATCTTAACAAACCTCCTGTAAAAATTGATTAATCCTAAATAACCCCGTAGCTGACGTTTTGTTCTTGGCACCGGAAAATCCCTGATTGCTTCGAGTTTGTCTGGATTTGGTCTTATTCCCTCTGGTGTCACAATGTGACCTAGAAGCTCGATTTCTTTTCGTCCAAATTCTGACTTTACCAAATTCACGGTTACACCATGTCTCTCCAATGCACCAAGCAATATGCTTAACGTTCTATTGTGGTCTTCCCAGTTTCTTTCTGCTATCAGGACATCATCCACGTACTGTGTTACCTTATCTTTTATTTCATTAGGAATGACACTATTTAGCGCTCTGATAAATGCCGCGGATGATACATATAACCCAAATGGTAGTTTCCAGAATTGATACGATTTCCCGTAGCACAAGAAAGCAGTGTATTTTCTACACCCCCTATCTAACTTCACCTCCCAGAAACTCATTCTCAAATCAACTGAGCTGAGAACTCTGATCCCGTGAAACTTTTGTAGCAATTCGTCAAGTGTCAGTGGTCGATCTGTCTCTGGCTCTATTATCTTATCAATCCTTCTTGCGTCCAAAACTAATCTAATTGACCCATCCTTTTTTTCAACACAAACTAAAGGGCTGTTGTACAGACTAGATGCTGGTTCAATAACCCCTTGTTGTAGCATGCTTTCGATCTCAGTTTCTAATCTTTCTTTGTACACAACCGGTATCGGGTACACTTGGGCCCTAAACTGTTTATGGGGCTTGACTTTGAATCTATACACAAAATTTCTTATTGTACCCGCATCCTGTTTAAATACCTTCCTCTTCTCGTATAAAATTTTCTGCAATTCGCCGTAGACCGTGGTCCCTCGTAAATGCCATATTTTCTACTTGATCTCCTCCTCCAAACATTTATGAATTTCCTCCTTCTCTTGTTCGAACCCCTTATTCTGCGCCTGTCTACCGGACTTTACCACGAGACATAATGCTAAGTGTGCGTTATCTTTAGAGCGAGGTGGCGCAGTGGTTAGACACTGGACTCGCATTCGGGAGGACGACGGTTCAATCCCGCGTCCGGCCATCCAGATTTAGGTTTTCCGTGATTTCCCTAAATCACTCCAGGCAAATGCCGGGATGGTTCCTCTGAAAGGGCACGGCCGACTTCCTTCCCCATCCTTCCCAAATCCGATGAGACCGATGACCACGCTGTCTGGTCTCCTTCCCCAAACCAACCAACCAACCAACCGTTATCTTTAGCACATAAGCAATCGTCGAATCTTAATGTAATTTCCTCCGAATCTCGTTTCAACCCCATCGAACCATTTCTCATGTTAACGACTGCTTTATATTGGTTCAAAAAATTAACGCCTAATATCCCTTCAACAGTTAGTAACGTTACAGTCATGAACACTGTACTAAACCACTTCGCCTGGCACACAAAGTCTACCTGCGATTGTAACTTCACCTCAATTCCCTTTCCTGTAACTGCCCCTCTCACTGTTGTCCTTTGCAATGGCAACGTTGGCCATGGTTTTGTAAGACTAAAACACTTAAACACATCTTCCCTCAAAACCCTCATTACACTGCCTGTGTCGATGACACAAGGTACGATTATATTATTTATTTCTACGCTAATTATTGGGTGGACTTCACTCCCCACATCTCCTACCTCCTCTAACAGATTCTCCCTTAGTTTTCCGTAATCGATATACCCAATATTTACATCATTAATAGTTCCAAAGTGGTTCAAATGGCTCTGAGCACTATGGGACTCAACTGCTGTGGTCATAAGTCCCCTAGAACTTAGAACTACTTAAACCTAACTAACCTAAGGACATCACACACATCCATGCCCGAGGCAGGATTCGAACCTGCGACCGTAGCGGTCGTGCGGTTCCAGACTGTAGCGCCTTTAACCGCTCGGCCACTCCGGCCGGCATCATCATTAATAGTCCTGGCTTGTACCCCTCTATCATGTAGTCACCTTCTTGTTCATCCGCCATTGTGACAGTGCTCGTCCTGTCGTGAACCCAGAGACTGCCTATCCTCCCTTCGCCCGTCATTTTCATTTTCCCTTCTTCTTCCATCTCTGTCCCATCTTCTATTTTCTCGGTTTGACGGTCGATATCCCCATGAATTCTGCCCCCTATTTCCTCACCATCTTCCATTTCCGTCATTCCTCTGATTCCATGCTCTCCTGTCATTCTGATAGTTTCTGCCGTTCCTATCCTCGACTCTGTCTGACCTATGAGTCGTATCTTCGTTCACCATGCTGCTCTCATTACTCAGTTCCTGTAACAAGTGCTGAAATGACGTGGAATCGTCTAAGCCTCTGCCTGCTATCACTATATACCTGCGCAATCTCACTGGCAACTTCGTTATACAGATCCTAATGAGCTCCCCAGTTTCGTATGCCACATGCAAATACCTATTTCGTCTCAGCATTTCCTGATAGCACGCCACTGGATCTTTTATACCACCTTCGCTACAATTTGGCATCATCAATATGCTTTGCTTAACCGGGTCCTGCTCACTTTTCGACCAGAATTCATTTAAAAAGTTGTCACAAAATATCTTGTAGCTACCACAGTCTTTAATAACTTCCTGTATTTTCGCTCTAGCCTCGTCCGTCAAATGGTTACACACAAACTTCATTTTGAGGAGCGGTCCCCACGATGAAGGTAATGAATCTTGCAATTGAGACAGCCACAGGCATGGATGTTGGTAGTTATCAGGATCCGGAAAACAAGTGTAAGTTTGTACCGACACGAAGTGCCTCCTACATTCTTCTTCCGCTTTATGTTTTCCGACCTTGGACTATACCCAGTTGGGTTTGCCACCTGTTTTATCCGACACAACCGTTCTACTAACTCTCTGAGTTCGTCTTCCTGTTTCTGCCTATTTTCCTTTTTTTGAATTTATCTCCCTCTGCAATCTACCTGGTGGTGTTTCACCTTCGCTACTGCACGCTAATTGCAACTGTGCTAGTTCTTCCCTATGTTTCCTATTTATTTCTAATCGTGCCTCTTTAAACTGTAATAGTGAGTGTATCTCCTCCTGGTCGGCTTAAACCTCTCGCTGCATACTGTCAGAGCCTATTTCGCCTCTTATACTGATCTTTTCTACATCTGCGCTAATCGCATTCATTCTGACCACTACCTCGGCAACTTCATCCCTGTGTTTATTTAGCGCCACTTCCTGCCGGGTGACTTGAGCTTCCACACTGTGTAATGCCCTTTGTTATCTGCAAGTAAGTCCTCCACTACCTCTTTGATTCGCTCATCCGGCAACACGTCCCTACGTTCTGTAATATCACTCTCTATTGCTATTATTCGTACCTCCAAATTATTGGCTTTTTCTTTCACGATGTCACATACTTGCTTCAACGCACCCAGATTCTTCTCCCCCTCATCTAACCAATTATTAACTGCGGACAGACGCTCATCGATAACTGTGCGTAGCTTCCTCATTGCCTCTTTATTTCCCTTATCCATTGCTTCCAATCTTTCCTTATTATCTTTATCCATGGCTTCCAATCTTTCCCTATTTTCTATATCCATCCTCTGTAAAAACTGCAGTAGCACATTGTCATTTGTTGCTTTCGGTGCGCTCACCTTGCTCGCCTGAGAAACCGTAGCTTCGCTAAGGGTAGCTACACTTTCAGTGCATACCGGACCTTGTTCCGGCTCGCCCGCGTCGTCAGGAAAAGCCCCAGATTGTGGACAGAGCCCGGTGCCTAAAGGTTCACCTAGCCGCAGTCTGCTGACCAATTCAGCCCCTTCCGAGTGTTTGCTGTTCTCGCTCATTAACCCAAGGTCGACACCTACTTCCTGTTCCAGTGCTACGTTCACCCCAGAATCACTCTCCTCCATGGTGACTACACTTTTCGACTGCGACCTAGTTACTGCGGAAATTACGCAAAAAAAAAAAAAATTGTACAACGATCTTCCAGCCTTGGACGATATAGCAATTAATTACATTAAAAATTAAAGATCCTCACCAATCCAGAAAGAAATTGCAAACAAAAAAATTTTACTTCTTAGTGCTATCACAATATATTCCATCAAAAAAAATCTTAACAGCAAACCCTAACAGCAAAATCCTGGCAGGGTCGAATTATGAGAGGAACCCACATGCCTTGCTCATACTGCGGCATCAAGCAGTCAGGCCTGCAAGATGAGTGGTCTGCCAAGCGAGTGGATTCATTTTTTATTTATCAAGTAACATGAGCTCTAGTACTCACAATTAAGTTACAAATTATTCTCCTGTTTGAATATTACCCAACGGAAACGGATAACGCACATCTGACTATTAAAAATTTACACAACTCTGATTGTTCACTACGCACTGGCAATACCACATTTTCTTTCTTACTCAACGGCTTTGATCAACACGTGACCATCGCACTGAATATGAATGGCGCACACATTATAAATTCTGGGTATCATGACAACATACTATTCGAAGGAAAAGTTTCTTTTTCTTTTCACTATTTTATTTATTCCAATAAATTCTATAACCTAAACACACAAATTCTATAACCTACAACAATAACACACGAGAAATTCCGCCCAGTGGGCATGGCTTTACATTGGTGATTCTCTATCTTATGGTCTGGTAATTATTTAACGCTACAGTGCACTTTCTGGATAGGATAGTGGATCTCTTTGGTTCCACCAAAGGTGACCAAAAGATCATCTCAAAGATGATCATATATTCACATTCACTATCTGTGGTTAGCAGACGACCTTTACATTCGTTCATTTCACAGATCTCACCAAACTGGATGTAGGGATTTATTTTGTGGGAGTGCATATGTGATCAATTAAATAAATAAATTGTCATTCTTTCCCACACTGGTATCCGCCTTCGCTGTATTAATTGAAATTGAGTTATTATCAGAAAAAATATGTTGTACTGACAAGAATAACGAAGAATGTTGTACATATTTTCAATGTCGGACGGTACTGTACCCTTTCAATATATACAGTAATACCCCGGACTTACGTGGTAGGTGGAACCGAGAAATAACCGTGTAAATCGAATTCTTGTATGTCGGGGTCCAGTACATACGAATTATGATCAGTTGGTGCAGAGACTAAACAAAACAATGGAATTTAGAAGAAAAATGTTCAATAAATCTTTTAAGAATACAATATATTATTTTGCAGTACTGTACTACGCATTGTGTGAGTGTAAACCGAAATTATTGTGACATAGAAGGCTACATAAAATACTATAATGCCGTCTGACGGGCTAAATTTGTTTTCTTTTCACCCAAAATGCCCTCGAAGCACGTCAGTTAATTTTATTTCCCTTCTTCTAGCAGAAATGTGAATTTCGTTCTAGTCTGTTTTCTCTAAAACGTGTAACATATTTTCAGTTTAACTGAGGGCTTCTGTCAAGTTTGCAACTGTCTTTTCATCTTACGATAGGAATGTACCTTAAGAAACAGGGTATTCAATGTTTGTTTCGCGCTCACGCATTTCTATAACACCATCATCTTGTCACATACTTGATCGTATGAATCCAGCAGTTCTTGAACATCAACACGATCAAAATCTAAAGTAACTGCCTTGCAAGATCGACCACCGCTACAGTCACGTCATGTATTTGATGAGGATCTGGTACTGATTCCCCCAGGTTTTAAAAAATGGTTCAAATGCCTCTGAGCAC